>NW_010400010.1:0-2022 GCF_000710305.1 Buceros rhinoceros silvestris
TCTGCTGCGGCCAGGAAGGAGGAATCCCAAACGCTGGGCCGGCCTTTAGTAGCTAAGCCGGAGCGGGGCAGGCGGAGGCGTGCGCTCTGACTCCTAAGATGTCCTAAGCGGTTCGTGCGATTTTTCTAAAGCTTGCTTGCGTGGTTTTTCTGTTCCAGACGTCGTTTCGCACCCCCCAGACGCGAACTCGTACAGACGTGGGAGAAAGAAACGAGTGCCTTACACAAAGGTCCAGTTAAAAGAACTCGAAAGGGAATATGCTACAAATAAATTCATAACCAAAGACAAACGGAGGAGGATATCAGCGACTACGAATCTGTCAGAGAGACAGGTCACAATCTGGTTCCAAAACAGAAGGGTCAAAGAGAAAAAAGTGATCAACAAATTGAAGACTACCAGTTAATGGATTAAAAATAGAGAAGCAGCAACTCGAAAGTTTCAGAACTTTTTTTCATGTTCAGATTAAAATAATTATTATTAATAATTAAAAAGACAAAAGACAATGAACCTCTTCTCTCAGAACAAGAGATCTGTATTTTTGGGATTATAGAGCCTTTTTTTTTTTCTAATATCGCTGTAGCAAAATGGTTAAAACTGACAGTTCTCTTAAAATCCCAAGCAGCCAGCCAGTATCACTGACAGACTGTAAAGCCCAAACGCCCAGCCCCAAGATATACACGTTCAATTAAGACACGATTTTCTGAGAAGCGTTGTAAGTAGTCCTACCACCTTACTATTTGAGAAGACTCTTTGTGGCCACAATGCAAGAGCTGGTTAAAGTGAGGAGGTCGATGTGGACAGAAAAATCTGGGTTTCTTCCATTGCAATCCAAACTGTGTGTTGAATGACTGCTCAGGTAAACCGTAGTGAAAAAAAAATGTACAATTACTGTTTTTACGCAGTGCATTTAATGTCAAAAAGTAATAATGAACCGCGAAGGTACTGAATAAGGATTTCAGAGACATCAGTAATGAAGGAAGCTCTGTGGAGGATCTATCTTGATAGCAAATTTAAAACATCGCAAACTAGTGGGGATAGAAAGGAAAATATTTGCTTGAAGATGTCTTTCGGTTTTATTTTTTATTTTCAACAGATGACTTCTTGTCATCTGAACTAGGTTTGGGATATTTTGTTTATTTTTTTTCTCCTGCAGACCATAAAAAATAGATATTTTTAAAAGGACTCTGCCTATATTAAAACTCGAAAAGTCTTCAAGAATTTATATTCTAAGTCCCCGGAAAATTTAACACATTTGACTCTGGGTGGATACAAAAACCGTGAACATTGGCCTTTCTTTACAATAGGGGGAAAAAAAAAATCTTCCTGGAAAAAAAGTATCTAAGAGCATTGAACTGAATTATAGTTTTCCCCAGAAGTATTTTGATTTGTATAATCCGTATTTTGATCTATAAGTAATTAGTCGTTTCTCCTTGTTTATTGTCTGTTATGAGGCCGCAGTAGAAGGTTTAGGGATTCTTTTTACAGCACCTTTTAATCCAATCAGTTATTTCAACCAGCACATTATTTTGTTTTTATTCACTATAAGAAGCTATCTTGTAAATAAAAAAAAAATCAGCGCACTGTGAAAATGTACTTGTGCACCCTCATTTTTTTTATATTTCTACTGAAAAATGAAAACCCAAGACGTGTAGATAGGTATAGTAGTAATAATACTGTTAATAAAATAGTCACTGTAATAAAACCTGAAAGAAATACTCTTTATTTTTCCTTACCTACGTGCATTTTTAAAGAAAAATACCGTGTATCTGTCTTGTAATACTCTTGTCTTCCCTTACCTAGCTTATGTATATATGGTGGGGTTTTTTCTGGACAGTTTTTATCGGGGAGCAGGCACTCCTGATAAGCAGCGTTCCTCATATGTAAATGTTTCAGCAGTGTTAAACAGTGGTTTTGCAGCGGGACTGTGGAGCAGGGAGGGGAAGAGCAGGATGATACCAGTGCAGAGCTACAGCCCTCGCCGAGAAATGGAGTCCGGTGGCCGGCCCCTGGGACAGGTGGACG
>NW_010400010.1:2056-2304 GCF_000710305.1 Buceros rhinoceros silvestris
GTCCCAGCGCAGAGCTACAGCCCCCGCCGAGAAATGGAGTCCGGTGGCCGGCCCCTGGGACAGGTGGACGCCGACCAGCCTGCTGATGTCTCGGCAGGAAGGTGGTGGTGGCGGTGGGGGGTGCTGCGTGGCGTTGACAGGACGGAGAAGGCCTGAAACCTTGACCTTGAGGGGAAAAAAGCCGATATGTGACCTTGACTTTTGACAGCTCCTTGCTTCGGTGGCATCTGCGGGCCGACAGCGCCACC
>NW_010400011.1:0-277 GCF_000710305.1 Buceros rhinoceros silvestris
CGGGGGGTTTGCCGCTCTCTGCGCGGAGGCGCTGGAGCTTCTGCGGCCGCGCGTCTCAGTGGAGAGGAGCTGATTCTCCTCCGCTACTTTATCACTTATTTTGGCTACGGGAGCGGGCACCAGACCAGCAAAGCGACTGATTTTCCCTCCAGTTTCCCTCTGGGAGGGGGTTCCGCAAGCCCCCTGCAGTGATTTTAGCCTGGATTTCCAGCGTTCGTTTTCTCCTTTTCTTGGCGGTAGCACTGGTAGTCCTAAACAAGAATGGCGCACACAAGGC
>NW_010400011.1:423-2126 GCF_000710305.1 Buceros rhinoceros silvestris
GCTCACGTTTAGCCAGACTCCGCCGCCAGCTTCAGTTGTTGTCGGAGTCCTGACCGCCCCCTCCCCGAAACTCAGCTGGAGCCGAGGGACACAGCCCGCTGGGATTTCTGTGCCGATGATCCTCACCGTGTCCCCCCACCCTGTGAGTGAGTGCACCAGGGAAAGCTGCTCCGCTGCTGCTGGGCGACATTTGGGCATCTTGACACGTTTATGGCTCAGGGAAAGGAAAATTCCAAGGAGCAGAAAGCAGCTCCTACACACACCACCCGCCCCCTCCACCCCCGGCCCCGTGTGCTTTTACAGATGCCCCGCTTCCAGCAGCCTTTCCGTCTCCCCGACAACGGTTAGAGCTTGAATCATTTGGGGGGTTAGTGTGTTTGAGAGTGTGTTTGGAAGTGTTTTGCCCAAGCACTGCTTCCTTAGGGATGTGCTCTTGGAGATGCCCAGGGGACTTAGCCCCCAAAATCCCCCAAGTGGGGTCCCACGTACAAAATGTTTCTCCCCGCTGCTCTTCGCACTCTGGAGTCTGAATAACCCTTGCCAGTGTCTGGGTGTTTCCACACACCGGAGGCAATGGTTTTCCATCCCTCGCCCTGCGCGTTCCTCCAAGTGGTTGCCTGCGCATGAAGCTCACCCCGGCGTTTCTGAAGCTGCATCGCTTCAACCCAGCGTGGCCCCAGCCTGGTGCAACTCTGCTTCCAGCCGGAGCTGCGGAGACCCCCAGACTCCTGCACACCGACTGCAGCCTTCTCTTTGTCAAGGCGAGCAGGTACTTGGAGCCAGAGAAAGGGCTGAATCAAGTTTTCCGTTTGTGCTGGGTGTGTTTAGCATTTCCAGCGAGAAGCTGCCTGGGGAGCACTTGCATTCCTACCTGAGCTGGGGGTTTGCTTGGGAATGCTCTACGGTCCTGAAAGGTCCCAGGCGACCAGCCCAGAAGCTGCTGTGTGGTGGAGGCTCCTATTGCAGCAGCCCAGATGAAGTTCATAAGGACTTTATGCCTCAGACCACGCCGTTGGTTCAAGATTAAATGTCTTCTAATAAAAAGCTGTGGTCAGTTTAACTCCACGTCACATACTTTTCTTTATCTGTGGCCTGGAACTCAGCAAACTACGCAAAGTCCCATTTAAATTAATGGGATGCCTCAGTACTGATTTTAATGGGATTTTGTATAATAAAAATAACACTTCGAAATACCCTGACATTTTGCTGCAAACTCACAGCAAAAGTCGCTGAGACTGGGATACTAAAAATACAGGCTTTATACGAAACCTGGGAGGGTTTGCTTCAACGGCACAGTTTCAGGCCTTATTCTTTTAGTTTACCCTTGTGTAAGTAAAAACTACTTTATCAATTAAACAAGAATCTGTGACAATTTTTCTGTTCCAGTCTGGCAACTTGTGTGTGGAAATTTAGTTTGATTCTATCAATGCAGCCTAAATATTCAGAGTCATGAAGCAGCCTGTACACAAGGACCAAGAACAAACAAAAATAAGAAGCTACAAAATGGTTTTGCTAAGAGTTTGTCCATCAAACAAAAGTGAATTGTTACTTCTAAAAAAAAAAAATACTTCATAGTATTTTAATCCATCCAGAACAGTTTTCTGCTCACCCTCATAGAAAACAGTAAAACCTCCTTCAAAGTAAAATATGTTTTAATTAACAGAGCTGCAAAATAAAATCGGCAGCTCTGCAGCCAGCCTCCT
>NW_010400011.1:2169-4235 GCF_000710305.1 Buceros rhinoceros silvestris
TGCAGCCCACCACTGTGCGAACCGCTCGGGCAGGCTGCTCTTATTAACAAGCTACAGCCTACGCTCTGCTCCAAACTGATTAAGCAGGAGGGCTGCAGGCAGCTTTTCTGTCACAAACCGTCTCAATGGCAGCCAGCCTGTTCTTTTGCGGTGTGATTTTTTTTTTTTTTTTTTTTTTTTTTTTTTTTTTTTTTTTTTTTTTTTTTTTTACGGGAAAAAATAATTTGTTTCACCCCAAGTCTAATTTCTCTGGTGAGGAAAGCGTACGCACAGCATTTTGATTTAGTACAAAACTTCCCAACAAATAGAAGTTCCCATAGGAAATAAATGAGAGAAAAACAAAAGAACATACATATTTGATTTTCCCCTCCTTCACCCAAGTAATTTCTTGCCAAAACCTCAGGTAGAAACATTCAGAGGCGAGCAAATTTGCTCACGAATCTTCCCAGGAGAAGCGCGAAGGCTTGTGCCCACGGGCGAGCCCCACCGATGCACAGGAGCAGCCCAGACCCAGCTCCTCCCGCCGCCGCAGCCTCCGGCCCAGGGCGGCAGCGAGCGATGCCTCCCCGCAGTAACGCCTCGACCAGCGCTGGGTCCCGCTTGCTGATTGAAGGCTCGCATAGCAGCTTCACAAAAAAATTCTTGTGTTAATACACAAGAAACAAAAATCTGACTTGCTATGAGGCGGGACAGGGGAGCTGCTGTCCCCCAGGAGCGTGAAGCAATTTATTTTACAGGCTCCGAAGTGGTACCTGCCTAGGTACGGGAGATTAGCAGAGGGATTTTCAAAAGCTCTACGTGAGTGAGGACCAGATTTTAAAAAATGATTCTGTGGATCAGCCGTGGTGTGAGGTTTTCCTAGAAGTGAGTTAGGCACCTGGGATTTAGACACTGAGAGTGAGACTTTCAGATGGATTTAGATGTTTGAAGATTCAGCAAAGCACACGGTGGGCTCTTTAAAAGCACCCAGTGCCTCTGACTATCAGAGGTCTCTGCTCTGCCTCCTTCCCAGGCTCCTCTAACTGCTTGGGTGAAACTGTGAGAACCCAAATCCCTTCCCAACACGAGATCCCAGATACCGAAGGCTGGCTCTTGGCATTTGACCACCCTCAAAAATTCCCATTCTCCCTCCACTCCCTTCTTTTCACTTTTCCTTTTTTTTTTTTCCCAGGAAGTCTAGAAGGAGTCTTCACTCATTTGGGATCTCATTCAGGGAAGTACTTAAGCACACAAGGAAACTACCCAGCAAAATGCCCCAGGCATGAGGTGAAGCCCTGGTCCCATGAAAGCCAGCTGGAGGTTTGCCACCGGCTGCCTGGGAGTGGGGCTGTGCCCCACGGGTAATCACAGCGCTGCTCTCGCCCTGCGGAAGGCAGCAAACTAGAGTGGCTTAAAGTGAAGCGTGAAGTTAAGCATGGTGAAGGAAGCGTTTTGGAGCCTCGCTCTCACAAGTCCATGTTTGAATTCAGGTCCTAAATTTCATCTTACATTCTCACAAAGCAGGACCCGGCTCTTGAAACATTAGAAGGGCAGGTGTGGAACCTTTGAAGGCAAACCTGGAAAGGCAGGGGAGAAGGCTGGGGGCCAGCCCGCGCTCCCCCTCCCCAGGAACCGGCTAACAGGGGCAGCAGCCTCCTCTCCCTGGTCTGCAGCAGCCAGCAGATTTTGGGAGCATCCCTTCCGAGGTGGGGTCAGCAGTGGAGTCAGGGGCTGGGAGGTCCCGCTCAGATCTCCGCTCACATCACCGTCACGTTCTCTGTGGTGGGGGGACTAAGATCCCGTGAGCAGTGCAGATAGCTGGAGCTGACAGGAGGCTGGGTGGTGGTTATGGCAGGGAAGCAGGCTTACACCTCTGGTCCAGCGCTCACAGAGCCTGCTGAGACAGGTCTTGGCCCTTCTGACCCACCTCTGCGGTCCCATGGATCAATGGGGTGGCTCTGAACTGGGTCCAGCACAGGACTGAGCCCATCAGCCTATAGCCCCTTCCTACCAGCTCCAGACTGGCCCATCTGCCCCATGTCCCTACCCCAGCCATGCTGCCCTGTGATGACCATGGGACCGCTCTT
>NW_010400011.1:4339-7302 GCF_000710305.1 Buceros rhinoceros silvestris
TCGCTGGCCCTCATCTCATGCCCAGGGCTTCGGGGAGAGCAGTGAGCAGCGCTGGCCTGCCATCCGAGGGCTAAAGGTCACTGGGCAGGGGCTGGCACCACCGTGGGTCGCATTTGCAGGGGTCACAATTTTAAAAGAGACAGAAGCTGCCGATGTACAGACAGTCCTGCCTGCCTGCCTGACCTGAACCCACCCCGTTAGCTGTCCTCTCCATACGTTCCATCGAGCTCTGACAACACACCTTCCTCTTCGCTCCCCTGCTCCCCAGCTCTCTGTGTACTCTCCCACCTCACTCTTCCTCTTCCCTCGCTCCTACACAAATAGCTGCCTACCTCCTGCCTACCTGGGTGGGTGATTTAATCACTGCTTGCATGCGTCGCTCTGTTCTATAGATCCTCATCTGTCTGACCTCTGATCTGAGACCGCAGCAATGAATTTCTTCCTTACTCGCACACTCTGAGCTCTCCGGTATAATTGCTCTACACAGACATATTTAATTTGTTCTCTACTGTCCACCCACTCATTTAGCCACCCCTCCTACCTCCCTGTAGCCAACAAATACCATATAACACATAAAACTGACAACTCCCTCTCTGACAGGTTTACCTAATCTTCTCTTTTACCTTTGTTTCTTTTAACAGTTTAGTATCAGCTAAACCCAAACGTATTGTGCATTTCTACCTGTTCCTTTGAGGTGGAAGGTTAAGATACAGTTAGAGATAGGGTTAAGCTTTACTGCTGAGAGCTAGGGTCAGGGTTTGCTTAGGGTTAGGATTGAGCTGAGATTGGTTTAGAGTTAGGGATAGGGTTGGTTCAGCATTTAGGAACACGCTTGGGTTGTGGCTGGGTTAGGGTGAGGCATGGGTTAGGGTTGGAATAGGGTTATGGTTAGTATCAGGGTCAGTGGTAGGTCTCAGCTTGTTTTAGGGTGCTTGTATTGGGTGCAGGGCTTTAGGTGAGGTTGCGGTTATGGTTGATACCATTGGATTAGGGTTAGATTTGGTTTAGCATTGTGTTAGGATAAGCGTTAAGCTGAGGGTTAGGTTTGTGTCAGGATTTAGAATTAGGGTTAGTTTTAGGATTGATTTGGGAGCCACATCTCAGCCTTGATCACGTCATTTCCCCGTGCTTAGTTCTCGTAAACCAGATCTGGTCTCTTTCTGTCCATCGCATGGCTGCAGATCACCTCATTTTCTCTCCCACACGTCCCTGGAGGTGTTTGCAGTCAAGTTTCATAAAACTAAGCAACACATTTCCTCACGTATTTGCATTTACCTGACCTCTTTGCCTACTTTGCACACACTCATGTCTCACACATCCATCCAGTCTATCTCACATCTCCTCATCAGCCTCGTTCTTTCTTGTAACACTAATGTATTCACACTCCTGTTTTAGCCTGTCATGTCAAAGACATCAATGCAACTGATGCCACAATTAACCATCTTTCTTCGCAGTGTCTTTTATACATTCTCTTTAATCTTACCTACCTGATCAATCTGATGCAAATTTTAATTAATCTCTCTGGATTTCCATAGCCCACAGTAAATTATATATTTTAATCCCCCTCTTTTTTCCATCAATATTAATCTCTGTGGTTACTTGTACCCATCCTGATGAGCTTCCTGGTACCCACACATCTGTATGTGCACCCACATCCTTCTTCATCAATCATCTTGTCCAGGATTTATTTCCCCATATAAGATCCCTCTAATTCTCACTTGATCATCAGGCTAATTTCTCAGCACTCTCAGCTCATGAATACTCCTCTACTCAATTTCTAGTCCAACCTGTTAGCTTGCTAATTGTTCCCAGCTTATTTCTTCAGCACAATCTGTTTATTCGAAATGAATTTGGTATGCAATTTAATCTCCATGCTTATTTTACCTGATCCTCAAGTGCCTTTTTTTTTTTTCTTTTCCTCATATTTTCTCTCCTGTCTGTACACTTTAGGCTTTTTTCATGCATCTAATCAAAATTCCTTCGCTTATCTACATCTCGTACATCACCTTTTTCTTTTCTCTTTGTGTTTGCAGGGAGTCCCGTTGACTAGATACCCTCTGTATCTACTAACACTGTTATTGTTCTTATCTCTTCTCCCTCTGTCCCCATTCCCCACAATCTATGCTCTATTCACCCTATCAGCCCATATTTTCTGGCTGTATTATTAGTCACATATTTATTCCATGCTTCCAGCTATCTTACCATCCCTTTACCCAGACAGCACATGTTCTGCCTGCTGTAAACCTGTCCAAATCAACCTAATCTCTTCCTCTTTTGGCCTTTAATTTATTAATCCGCTCTCTACAGGTTTATCTAGTCAATCTTGCTAGCTAATACAAGCTTAGTTAATAATGTCTTCAATGGGTACATACATCCCTCTCTTTATCCACCCATCCATCCAATTTCTGCTTTAACCCCGGAATATTCACACTATTTCCAGTGGATTTCCTCTTCCTCCTTATGTCCAGTTCCCCATTTTAGATCTGTTAGTGGCATTGCTGCTCGTGTCACTTTTGTTTAATACATTCAGCCCTGAGTATCTCCTCAATCTCTTTAACTAAACATGGTTACTGATAGACACCAGTTCGTGCCTCCATTTATTGCATACGTCCCTCTAAATTTTCCATTATAGATGTACTTATCTACCTGTTACCTATTGTAGCTACGTACTTACAGTATCTGCTTGCAGTAGTCCACGTTTTCATACTTTAATCTATCCACATTACATTTACTCTGATTAACTTCGTAGCTGCCCAGCAGGTCCTTTACCAGCTTTCTCTCTTCCACATTTATCTGGTCCACACCCATTCAACAAAGCAGTATGTGAGATACAGACACCGATTTGCTCGTTTTAACACAGCTATCAGGCTTGGCAATGCTTCAATCCATCCTGTGCGTATTTATCTACCTAGCTGATTTCAGGCTTATTCTATTTCTTTTCTTTCTTTCTTTCTTTCTTTCTT
>NW_010400012.1:0-3115 GCF_000710305.1 Buceros rhinoceros silvestris
AGAGTGGCCACACTAAACCCCACTATAATTCCTCGAGTCGACACGATGTGGATCAAATGCTCCCCACTCCTGGATGACATTTGCTATTCAACTTTCTTTTCTGAAAAAAAACATTGCAATAAAAATTACTGAAAATACCGTCCTAAGGCACTACCTCCCCCAGTACACTAACACAAAGCCACAGTAGCTTCTGGAGGTGTTACGCACACCCCGCTCAGGCCAGGCAGGGTGAAAAGCAGCTCTACCCAACCACCAAGTTCCTTTGCTCCTGGGTACAAGGTTTTGGGGTTGGTTTTGCTAAGCCAGCATGTCCACCAGCCTTTGGCTTCCTTCAGCTTTCCTCAAGACTGATGTGTCAAAAGGCCACAAATGAGGACAAGAAACAAAACCATGTTAAGCCCCACCAGTCACCTGGCAGGACCTGGACCAACCACTTTGTTTTTTTGAGACTAACCTCAGTGTCATCATACAAACAGTTACAGAGCCCAGTTTTAGAGAAGTCTGTAAAGTCCATTTGTAAGAGCTGTCTTATATGCAAGCTGTGAGGTGTATAATACCTGCAGGCAAATTGTCATTACCCGTTCACAAGTAAACAATTCCAGTAACACAACAAGCAAATGAACTTCAAGATCTGAAGAGCTTCAATGAGGTCAGAACAAAAAACGTTTCAACAGAAAAATTCCGTGTTCTTCACACAGAAGCAGCCTGGATTCTGCAGATGATGTTGTGAAAGCTGTGACTTGCTGCACATTGACTTATTCTTTGACAGGACAAGGGTTAAACTATGACTGGAGTCATGGAACGCAAATGCTGTGCCCTCAATCACCATCTCAAAATAAATTCAGATTGGAGCAGCAGAACCTCAGATTTCTTAGACTCGTCCTACCCTTAAGCAAATTAAATGCCTGCTTTAAATACATTTAAAAATACATCAGTAAATTAACCAAGACTTCACCCCCGCTGACATCCTCCAATGCACATATTTTTAATCCTCACAGCACTGATTAGAACCAGGAAAAGGTAACACAATTTTTGGGCACAAAGACACTACTAGCAGCATCACCTCCACCCCTCAGTCAGCCTTCCCAGACAAAAAAACAAGTACGCGTTCAACCGTGCAGCGGGACAAATCCAGCACCCCAGAACTCTGGGGATTCCCAACAGCAGCTGACCGAAACCTCCACATTTGATCAAACAACACTGAAAAAGCAAGACGACCTGATTCCAGCTGATAGGGACACAGCAACAGACCCTTAACACATCACTCATGTTTTGTCAAAATGAAGGAAGAGAATTAAGTTCCTATTCTGAAACGTCACTGTCCTTGTTTTCTGCAGAGGGGAAAGCAAGTCTCCCACAGAATGAAGTTTGAATAATTGGATAACTGTCAACATTGGCTTATTTTGACACTTTCTGCCCTCAGCCCATCTCAAATGCTCCATTTATTTTTAAAGGAAGTGAACACCTTGTTACTGAAACACCCCTGCCTCATTTTGTTGCTAAACACAGAAACTTTTCCCTGTAATCAGTAACATCTACAGCAGCTCTGACCACAGGCTGTTCCACATCAGCACTGCCATTCAGACTCAAGCCACAGTCTGAGACAAGTTGAATTAAGACGCTTAAATACGACAGCTGAAAGTGAAGGAGATCTGATGGGACTGTAGTTCCTTCTGAAGAGAAATGTAGTTTTTAGTGACACTTAAAACACTCAGAAAATGAAATCCTACTGCCAACTGGTCAGGAACAAAACAACATCTGACACCAATGGCAGACCTACAAAGGAGATTGATTTAGCCAGTGACCTACTTAACAAGCTCTGGTTAAACATTTCATTGTTCTTTACTGCTCTTTATACTCACTCAGTTGCAGCTGCTTTTTGCAGTTTTTCCCTTTTCTTTGCAGACCAGTTGAGGTCACCACCTGCAACAGGAGTAATAAGCACTTTGAAACTTTATAAATCGGTCTTGTTGTATGCTATCTGATACCAGACCTCAGTACAGCAGTTCAGAGAACAACAAGAATCAGGGGAGTAATTCTACAGAAGTAGAAACTGCAGTAAAAAGAAGCAGCAACATGTTCGTAAACATCTGAGCACACAAAACCAGGACTCAAAAGATGCTCTCAAGCCTGACGGGGTCTGGAGTGACAGTGAAGTTTCTCTGCAATAATACCCCATAAAACTAAAAGCAGAAGCAACTTTGAAAGTAACAAATTGATATCCCTTCCAGATCTTCCAGCAGTTACGCTTCAAAAAGCGGTTGAGGAAGAACCCTGCAATTTGAAGGGAAGCCAACAGAAGTAAGTTTTTATATTTGGAGATACAGACACAGTCAAGTCTGTCAGGTGGTTTAGAAACAGCTGCAGAATACCATGCAGCTGAAGGGACAGCACCACCACCCTGCTGATGAGTTCTAACACCACAGAAAGGTTCAGGAATTACACACCATGACATCACAAGGAGAGGCATCATCAAGAGATGCTCCTGGTACCAAGACCATGAGCTACAGCACCTGACTGAGGTCCATTCACCACCAAACAGTTCAGCTTGGTAATATCGAGAATTATGACGACATAAGTATCAAGAGAAGTGAAGAACACTTACCAGTGAGGTGATTCACAAAATACAGCATGACTACAGCTATTAGTGACACTAAAAACAAAAGGGAAGAGTTTTAGTGGACAATAAATTTTCAGTGACAGAACAGCAGCTTTAACATACAAACCAGCAACCACTAAGATCATTCCTGACAGCTGAGGGGAGATTTTGGCCAGCAGCATTTCCTCATGGCTTTTGAAAATCCCACTGTGGGCATAAGCAGCGTGGTACCTCAGAGAAAGGTTATTTCAGTTACACGAATAACAGTATTTAAGAGTATCAACCACCCACCCTTTTACTTACTCCTTATTTCTTCCAAGACATTGAAACTAGTTACACTAATCACTTCAGAACACCACAAAAACACATCAGCAGGTTTGAGTTACTTTGAACATGGCCCCAGCTGACATAAGAAAGGAGCTATTACCGGTTTACAGGAAATAGTAAGAAAAAAACCCTAACTGAGCTTGCCAAGTGTCCCGTTTTCAACATTTTTAACTTACAGCAAACACAAGC
>NW_010400012.1:3283-3851 GCF_000710305.1 Buceros rhinoceros silvestris
GACTTCAAGAAACAAGTATCCTCTCGTGTCCAGAATCATCCCAGCTGCTATCGCGATGATGGCCAGCCCCAGGTTCTGGATGGACTGCATGCTGACACAGAAACCACGCATCACACGCTGCAGAGCTGCATCCTTACAGAAAACAGTCTTAGCCTCACATTCCTGCACAAGTTTCTGGGCATCCACCACAGCCACGTGCTCTACCACACACACACCCCCTGAAACTACACGAGGCTTCCTGCTAGACTGACCCGGGGGGAATTTATAGCCAACAACGTGTTTGGACTGCTGGATACTCAGTGGTTTGATAGCAGCAGGACCTGGTCGGGGTAGAGTGGCACAGCCAGATGGACTGAAGGACTTACAAGCCAAGTTCTGGAACAACAAAGGCCACCATGGGCCACAGGGCACAGGCGAGCAATGAGTAGGCCACTCCCAGCAAACACTGGTGAAGTGAAGAATAATGAGGAAACGGGTGTTAGGGGAGAGGCATTTACTCTGTGAAGTTCTAATACATGAACATACTGGTTTACCCCTTCTTACCATCCCCACCCCCAACCCCACACCC
>NW_010400013.1:0-1242 GCF_000710305.1 Buceros rhinoceros silvestris
CAGCCCTGCAGAGCCAGCAGCGAGCATGGCATCAGGGGACGATGCTGGCACTGCCTGGCACCCCAGCGCAGCAAACGTTGTCACCACCACGGATGTCACCCCGTGATCCACTTACTGAGCAGAAGGCGCGGGAGAAAACCCGCCCCGCTCCAGACAGGCCCGTTAAACCAACATACTCTATTATTTCTCAAAGGTGTAATTAAATTTAATTGTCAATTAATAAATGGGGGTGTGGAATAGGCACAAATGGTGGCGTCTGCCCTCAGCCCGCTGCAGCAGAGGCAAGTGGGTCCCAGCACCGGGACCCCCCCGCGCCCTGGCTTCTCGGTCCCCCAAGATACGGGTGGCTGCCTCTGTTCACGCCGCTCTGGTTTTTGCTACTTCACGAGAGCTGAAATCTGACCTTTTTTAATATACAAGGCTGTGATTTCGGAGCCGGGAGCAGCTCTGGGAGGAAAAGGTGGGAGCAAGTGAGATGGGGAGGAAGAAAAAGCATCGCAGCCCGCCAGCGGGCTTGGCTGGGTGGCATTTCGGTCCCCACCGAGGGCCGGGGCTGAGCCGGAGGCAGGGATTCTCGGGGGAGCATCAGTGGGATGCAGGACCCGTCCTGGCGTCGGGGGGATGAGGGAGCCCATCCTGGCCGGGCAGGGACGAAGGGCAAGAGGCAGAGATGAGAAACTGCCCATTTAAAAATAAATGCTCACTGTCATGCGCAGCATTGGGAGCGAGAGCTGGGCCGGGCGAAGCGAGCGGCTTGGAAATTGCAGCCCTGTGCCGTGCTGCAGACGAGGTCCCGATAATTGCGCTCTCTTTTCTTCCTTTCTTTCCCTCTTCTCCCCGCTGAGCTGCAATAATTGGGTGCTGTCGCCGAGCTCATCCGCTGCTGCTCCCTGAAAGGAGCTCTGCAATTAGCGAGCGTCACCCTGTAATAAAGCCTTTAATATCCGCTTTCACGGCTCACGCTGCAGTTGCTCATGCTGCTCCTGTTCCCATCCCATCCCCATCCCCATCCCATCCCATCCCCATCCTCATCCATTCTCACCTCCATCCCCATCCATCTCCATTCATCCCCATCCCCATCCCATCCCATCCCCATCCCCATCCCATTCCCATTCATTCCCACTCCCATCCCCATCCCCGTCTTCATCCCCGTCCATCCCCATTCATCCCCATCCCATCCCCATCCCCATCCCTCCACAGCCTGGCAAATGCAAGACACCCCCACCCAGCACCCAGCACGCA
>NW_010400013.1:1533-1881 GCF_000710305.1 Buceros rhinoceros silvestris
GCAGAGGCCCCGGGTCCCATCCTGCCCCACTTGCCCGAGCAGAAAAGCCTCCGCCAGCGTTTCAAAGCCAGCTCCCGCCTGGAAGCCCTGCATGGGGCCGGGGTTCCCAGGGTGCTTTCGAACAAACGCTCACAATAAGGTAATTATGGGAGAAATAATAAATGTGTCAGTCCTGCGAGAAGGATTTTTACTGGGAGCGAGGGGGGAGCCCTGCCGTTGTGTCGAGTGTGCGTGCGCTCACCGTACATATTAATTAACTGGGTAAAAAGCTCGCCGGCCCCGTACCGTGTACATTATTTATGAACGTCTCGGGGCGGTGGTGGCTTATGGGCCCTTCTGCTTCGCTTC
>NW_010400013.1:2084-2472 GCF_000710305.1 Buceros rhinoceros silvestris
TGGTGCAGGTCCATGGAACCTGCTGCTGGCTGCGGCACGGCAGGAGGAGAGGTGGTGAAGCCGCCAACCCCGTTGCTGCTGTACCTCCTCATCAGGGCCGGGCAGCACCCTCCACGGTGCTGCACCCTGGGGTGTTGCAGGGCCCATGTGACACCCAGGGCTGCCCACGGGGCATCTCCACCCCTGGAAGACACGGGATAGAAGCTGGGATGGGGTGGGACAGGATGGGATGGGATGGATGAGATGGGTTGAGATGGGTTGGGATGGGTTGGGATGGACGAGATGAGTTGGGATGGGGTGGGATGGGATGGGATGGGATGGATGGATGGGATGGATAGGATGGGATGGATAGGATGAGATGGATGGGTGGATGGGATGGGATGGATGG
>NW_010400013.1:3093-4037 GCF_000710305.1 Buceros rhinoceros silvestris
TGGGGCTCCTCCGCACCCTCAAGTAGGCCCTTGGTACCCCAGCAGGAACACGGCACCTCCTCTCCCCTAAGCCTGGGTGCCCCTGGGCCGGGGCGACGCCGGGACCCCTTTTCCCCGATTCAACGCTGATGAGCAACCAGGGGTCCTGCCTGTGGGCAGGGATGGGGCTGTGGACCCCTGCCTGCATCACCGGCGGGACAGGGGTGGGGACGGAAACAGGGATGGGGATGGAGACAGGAAAGGGGATGGGAACGGGAGTGGGGACAGGGACAAGGTGGCTTTGGAGAGGCTGCTGGTGATAGTGGTGAAACCTCTGTCCTCAAGGTCCTTGGCTCGGCCCGTTCACATTCCCACACAGACCTGACAGACGAGGGATTTTCATTCCCCAAAGGATTTTCTTAATTAGGAGACTTCACAACTCGCTATCGCGCGCACACCCACACCCCCTCATCTCCATCTCTTCAAAGGCTCTGCCCACCCACCCTGCCGCAGTGCCGCGGGTGGGGGACAGGGACGGTGCAGCACAGGGGCATGGTGGCATTGCGGCAAGGAGGGGGCGCAGCACCTGCTGACCCCGGGGCTGAGCCTGGGAAGAAAGGCCAGGGCGCGTTCCTGCCCCCCTGAAGTTCGCTGCCCTAATGAGCTCTGAGCTAAGACGATTAAGAAGAACTTTAGTGATGGGTTTTATAATCCTGCCTGAAAGGGAAGCGCGTCTCCGCTCTCCTTCCCCCTGCCCGGTCCCAGCGGGGATGCTCCTGCCGGTGACCTTGTCCTCCTTGGCACCTCGGGGCAAGTGGTGCCTGTTCATGGGTTGGGGATGATGCGGTGCTGCCCATGGTGCCGGGGCTGGATGACCGTGGGTGAGCGAGGCCAATGCTGGCAGCGTCTGGTTCAGCTGCTGCCCCGGCGCGGCAGCAAGCCCACGTGCATCCTCCTCCGGTGGG
>NW_010400013.1:4240-4555 GCF_000710305.1 Buceros rhinoceros silvestris
GAACATGGGGAAGGTGCTCCCTGGCACTGGCTGAGAATTGCAGGTACCCACCATGCCTTTGCCATACCTACACCATGCCCACCATACCCATGCCATACCCATGCTGTACCCACCATACCCATGCCGTACCCACCATACCCATGCCGTACCTGCTGTACCTGTGCCATACCCACTGTATCTGTTCCGTACCCACCATACCTGCACCTACCTGCTGTACTTGCACCGTACCTGCCATCCCTCTGCCGTACTCACTGTACCTGCACCGTACCTGCCGTTCCCGCACTGCCGAGGCAGCGCGTGGGCGCCGGGGGCGTT
>NW_010400013.1:4636-4970 GCF_000710305.1 Buceros rhinoceros silvestris
CCCCCCCCCCGGCCTTACCCCCTGCCCCTCCCCCTCCCCTGCCGTTCCCGCACTGCCGAGGCAGCGCGTGGGTGCGGGGTGCGTTTCCTGCAGCCTGTTGAGCACGGGGCAAGGGAAGAATTGGTCCTCACTGCTTCTGTGTAGTACCACAGAACCCATTTTCACAATATTCTGAACTAAATCGTTTATTCTTGACAAAAATCCAATAAAGAGCTCAGTCCTTCTCCATAGGTAGATAAAGCCCAGATTAACGGGGCTAGATCAAAAAAAAAAAAAAAAAAAAAAAAAGAAAAAAAGAAAAAAAAAAAGGAGGAAATGCTGGAAAAATGAGGGG
>NW_010400013.1:5019-6341 GCF_000710305.1 Buceros rhinoceros silvestris
AAAAAAAGAAAAACAAGAAAAAAAGAAAAAAAAAAAGGAGGAAATGCTGGGAAAATGAGTGTGGGATGTAGAGGCGGCTTCTTCCACCTTCTCGCTTTCCCAGGGCTGCTGCAGCTCAGGGTTTTATTACAAAAAGCCACCTAAGTATTACAGGCTAATCCGTAAATCCCAGCCGAGTAAAATATGTGATGGATTTTGTAAATTGTGCCCTTTACAAAGCTGGTTGAACTTTTTTCTCCCCACTAGTTTCCTTTTCTTCTCCTTCTCCCTCCTCTCCTGGGCGATTTTTTTTCTCCCTGGGGATCACGGTGTCTTTTGGTGTCCGTGTCCTGACCCCGCTCCTGCTCCAGCCCCAGCCCCCGTTTGCCACTGCTCGATGGTGGCAGCAACATGGCAGAAAGCTGGGACATGGTGGAGATGGGGATGGGGATGGGGATGGAAGTAGGGAAGGGGAAGGTGGGGTATGGGGACACAGACAGAGGTGGGATGAGTATGAGATGGAGATGGGATGGGATAGGGATGAGGATGGGGATGGGGATGGGATGGTCATGCAGAGCCCACCCATGACGCTGTGGCTGGAGCCAGCTCCCTGCATTACGAATTGCTCCTTCTCCACCCTGTCCCTGCATCCCCCTGGCAGCGGTCTGTGTGACAGACGGAAGGCAGCCATGGACATTGCGGGTGACCCCCCTCCTCGCCTCAGCTGATTTTAGGGCTTTCTGCATTCCTTGGGGTGGACAGAGAGGTTGGGGTCCCCACAGGATGCGTGTCACCTGGATCTTCCCAAGTGCTGGCTGGAGCAGGGTCACCCGTGCTCCCTCCGCTGAGACGGGGCCACCTGCAGCTGGCGGGGCTGGGTGCCAGGGCCCTGGGGAGGCTGCAGTGGGTCAGACAGGGACCGTGTTGTCTTTGGCTGCTCCTCAGAGGCCGCGATGGGATTTGGCTGCCTGGCCGGGCTATAAATCCCGGGTGTCAGCTGTGGCACAGGTCAGTCTGACACCCCTGCGTGTCTGGGGACCGCGGATCACCGCCAGCCCCCGCGGTGCCTGCCCAAACACCTCCTCGGGCTGCAGGGATGTCCTCGGGGTTGGCATGGGCTTCGAACCCTGGAAATGGGATTTCATCCAAGCATCCCCTCGGGGCGAGGAGTGCAGCCCAGCCTCACGGACCCTCCTGGAACGGAGCATGTTTCTGTGCAGGAGGGGGATAAACTTGGGCACGTCTTTCCTTCCTCCAACATTATTTCCTGGTTGTTTTTTTTTTATTAAAACAAGATGTTGCTGGCAAAACGCATGCTCCCTTCCCTGTTTTTCCATCAAATT
>NW_010400013.1:6636-7168 GCF_000710305.1 Buceros rhinoceros silvestris
GACGGGGACCCGCCAGCATCGTGCCCTGTGTAGCAGAGTGGGAGCTGGGAAGAGGAGGAACATCTGCCACGTCTTTCATTTGACTTTGTTCCACCCTGAGCTGCTTTTGCTTTTGGTTTAAGGGTAGTGCGGAGGCTGATGGAGAGCTGGGATCAGATCCCGGCTCTGCGCTGGCCTCCAGCCCTCGACAGCCGGAGCAGAGCCCAGATCTCTGCCGGGGGCCCGGACCCACCTGAGATGGCTGAGAGCAGCAGCGTTTGGGGGGTGATGGGAACTGAAGCCCCCCCAGCCTGGCTTTTGCAATTGTGCCTTGTGAACAACCCAACGGGGCGAGTTCACCTGGTAAATCCGGGGTATCCCGGATGTCCCCGAAGGAAGGAGGGCTGGGTTAGTGCCCAGGTGTGCAGCAAAGGGCTCCCGAGCCCCCACCGGTGCTGGCTGTGGGCTCAGCAAAGGCAGGGCCATGCCTCAGTTTCCCCAATACCAAACAGCTCTGTCGTCGGGGCAACTGGGAGCCGTCCAGCCCCTTCTC
>NW_010400013.1:7385-7668 GCF_000710305.1 Buceros rhinoceros silvestris
GTGGCGGGAACCATGGCAACTGCCAGGTTTCTGTTTCCTTGCCCTTGCCAGTCACCTTGAGATGCCACCACATCCTGGTCACCAGCTGGACACCCCTTGTCCCACTGCCGGTCCCCGGAAGGTGTGGCAGAGGGATGCGGTGGTGGCGGCAGAGCTGTGCCAGGGATCCCCTTCCCCAGCTCGGCGTAAGGTCCGGCTCCAGGCTGTGCTGGGGCTGCCGGGGCTCCCCTCACCTCCAGCACCAGGAGCCAGCGCCGGGGCGTGCAGGAAGGAGCCCCACGGT
>NW_010400014.1:0-303 GCF_000710305.1 Buceros rhinoceros silvestris
CTCTGCACCTTCTGGATCGTGCCAGATTCTCGCAAAGGAGATGGTCCTTGACCACGGAGCTGGCCCAACGCACTGGCGCTTCTGCACCTTGGAGCTGCTGAGTGCATTTGTGCTGCCATCACGATGAGGTGGTGGGGAGCGGGTGGCTGGCTGGCAGGTCCCCTCTGCCCACCCCGGTGTCCTGGGCTGGCCCTGCCCCCTTCCCTGGGCCCGTCCCGGGGCAGGGCAGGGCAGTGCCCGAAGAGGGCCCTCGGGGCTGCAGGGCTGAGTGCTGAGGTAAGGAGGGGGAACCCCACTTCCAGC
>NW_010400014.1:318-27215 GCF_000710305.1 Buceros rhinoceros silvestris
GCAGGGCAGTGCCCGAAGAGGGCCCTCGGGGCTGCAGGGCTGAGTGCTGAGGTCAGGAGGGGGAACCCCACTCCCAGCTGAGCCTAGAGCTATGTCATCTTCCTGGGCTGATGTGTGAGAGGAGAACTGCTCAGCAGTGGGAATTGGTGCCTGAGGAGAGAGCTGGGCTGGAGGGCCAGACGGTCCAACTGCAGAAGGGCTGGAGCTGGCTGGTAGCAGGGATGCCAGAGCCAGCAGGATGCCCTGCAAGGGAGTGGGGTTTCCCTTGGGGACGAGAGCAGAAACAGTCCCCAGCATTGTCCTGCAGCCCCCCTGGGATGGGAGCGCTCAGGGGCCACCTTCGGGCAGCAGAGCTGGGCCAGGGATGGACCCATGGCCAGGGTGAGGCATCCCGTGCAACCACTCAGGGCTGGGTGCTAGGGCAAGTGATAGAAGGGATCTGCTCATGACGCATCTCTGCAGCCTTCTGGAAGAACCCCTGATGCTGGCAGGACTCTGCCCAACACTGTGTTCATTTTATTTTACGTTGTTGTGATTTAAGGAGAGATGGATTGGTGGGCTTGGCAGAGATGGAGGGAGTTTGAAGGTGGAAGAGGATGAGGTTTTTTCTGTAGAGTAGTTTTTCTGTACGTAGGTCTATTTATGTGTTTCTGTAAATAGTTTATGTTTTTCTTTATATAGGCCTATGTTTGTGTTCAACTAGGTTTGTCCATGTTTTTCTATAAATACATTTCTTTATGTTTTTCAAACTCAGGCTCTCTCTTATTCTTGCCCTTGTGCTCGACACATGCCGCTTTTGCCTAGTTGTGGTTTCCCCTTGCTGTGGGTGCTGGGGCTGGAGACGGCTGCGGTTGCAGGCAGGGTTGTCTCGGGGGCTGTGGCCCGGGGGAGGCGGTCCTGCTTTAGGGGGGCGGCCCAGCCCCCTCCATCAGCCACAAATAAGGGAACATAAGGGAACTGTCTCTTGCTGTAGAGGGAGCTTATATTAATAGCTAAAAGATATACCAACGCATAAAAAAAAAGTGGTTTTCATTTCCACTTTCTGTGTAAAGGCAATGCATTCCCTGGTACATCATGTTATTGTATTCTCAAACTAAACCCATCTATGTTGTGTTTTCTTTTTCTATGTCTGAGATAATTATCTTTTGGGATTATGATGTATTTTGTGATATTCCATTCTTCCCTCCCATTTTGGTAATTATTAAATTCCTAATAAGCAGTTTTATCACTGAGCTGAGACTCCCAAAGGCATAATTTCTCCAGTGCTGTGACAAGAGATAATAAAGCCGAGGGCTCAGTCTTATATTTATTTTTATGGTCTCAGAAATGGTGCTACTCTAGATTTAAACTGGTATTACTGAGGTGAAAGGTTGACTATAATTAACTGCTCGTTGCATTCTCTTTATGCATCTCACCATCTGCTTGCAATTGTTTATTTTTTCCCCTTCCCTTCATACTTGGCATTCAATCTCTGAGAAACATTTGAAGACTGTGCTCCTGTCTTCCTTCATTGACATGTCAGAGGGTCCAACTGCCAGGACCAAAAAGGCATTGTGTATCGTTTTATGGAAGTTACAATGAATGAGTGCGTAGGGACCCCATAGTAGTGACGTGCCTTCTGCAGACCTGTCCCTCTGGGTGCCACCTCGTGGCTTGTAATGATTGTAGGCTTGCCTCTTTGGCGTGATGGGTACCCTTGGAAGAAAATTTTTCCTAGCTCGATCATTTATCGAGGGCTATGAAAACCATGGATTTTGGAGGGCCTTGTTATCCCTGTTCTTAGCATATACTTCTTGTATGTTTGTAATCAAATGCCACTATAGCAATAATGATTATGCTTTCTCATTTTGGATGTTGATAGCTTGTCACTGCTTTATCTAAAGCAAATATCGTTCTCGCACCATGGCTTTTTGCTAATAATAGATAGATTATGACAAAATGTTTCTTCTCCCTCTTTGTTCATTTTCTGCATTCTTAGACTTCCTCAATAATGGCACCTTTATTAAACTTTTTCCATTGCACTTTAGATTCATTTTCACAAGGTACCAAGAAATACCTAGGGTTGGTTAAGAAGAGAAAATCTGGGTTGTGTTTTGGGTGAATTTTTTGATTTTGTTTTGTTGGGTTGTTTTTTCCAGAAGCAAAAAAAGCCAACTTGAAAACTTTGTAGTAAAATGGTCAGAATCCTAATGCTTTTTGCCTTATATGTGCTTTGTGACTAACAGTTTTAGCTATTTTGTTTCTTTAATTTTTATACTTCATCACCATTGTAATTTTATATCTCCCTGAGGCTCCTCTGACACTTTAATACTGAGTCATACTTGGACTCTCTGACTTCTCCGTGTGCTCTGGAGCCCTGTTTGAGTCATACAGTAAAGACTGTTACAACAGTAACACAGCTCTAGCAATACAGAAAGTTGCTGGACTTCAATTCCTTTGAGGAGAAAAGTCTTCTCTGATTTTTGCCCTTGGTTACTTCATAGTAAAAGCAAAGTTTGTATAAAAATATTTGCTTTGGCAGAAGAAATAACTTTCATTCTTTTCTTACCATTCATGAATCTTTTTGGAGACGTGAACTATGTACACATATCATTCAGGACAAAATTAGCCTTAACAAAAATGCCTGCTGCATAGTGTAATGCCAACCAAGATCCTCAGGGATCTTAGATGTGACATACAGCTCAACCAGTATGAGGCTGTGATATGAAGCAAATAGTTTCAAATAAACTTCTTATGTTGTCAAAAATTAGATTTTTTTTTGAGGATACCAATTCTTCTTCCAGTTTACAAAATTCGTTTACCAGCAGAAGAATTCTCAAGCTAAGACAGAAGTGTCATTCTGCTCAATTAGAATAAAAATAGATCTATAGTAATAAATACAGTTTAAAGTCTTTTTGGTGTAATAGCATATAAATAAACTAATATGCAGATGAGCTTGCTTTTCTCAAATAAGTTATCATCAGTGATTCAGAGGGATGCATGAATAAATTATGTCTAATTAGCGTCATGTTTATGGTTATTAAGCATGTTTCTAAATATTAAACATTAGAACTAAGTAATTTTAAATAACCATCTGGTTTTGTCCATTAAACCATGGTATTCTTTTTTGCAACTAATATTATTCTGTTGGTCTTCCAGGCAAGTTAATAAAGAAAAAAAAAGATGTCTATGTATGAATCCAACACACAAGAAAAACAAAATGCTAATGAGTATTAAGGAAATGGGTAATTAATGAATGAGCAATATGGTATTCAGCCTTTGGAAGGCTGAACAAACAAAAGAGTGAGAATACAGAAACATTAACGTAAGCTTGCTCCTGTTGGTACATAACCTTCCATGTCTGAGTTATCGCAAATGTTTGCTCTGTGGCATTTTAAGAATGTATAAATGAGATTCGGTTCCCAGTCAGGTTGTAAATTATCCTGAATATGATGTATCATGCCAGACTTCTAAATACCAACTGTTGGTGGTGTATCTCAGAAAGGCCCATTGCCTGTGTGGAGCAGTGTGTTCAGCTGGGGACATGGCCGTGAAGCTTGTAGATCATTGATGTGTTGAGGGTGTCTGGTTTGTGGTTTGCAATACAGAAATCTTTTACTGATTGGTTTTGGCTCTATGAGACCACCTGAGTAATGTCGCTACCAGATGCTTCAGAGTCGCTCTCCCACCTCTGAGAGAAGATGGAATTGACTGTACTGAATAGGAGTTGTTTCTTGTTACAGGAGTAATTTATCTGACATGTAGATGAAGGGGAATTTCTTCAAGGCTGCTAGTCCAGTTAAAAGACTTCAAAGATTAAATTTTCCATAGGAAGATACTTGTCTTGTGTTACACATTTAGGTAAGTAATTTGCATGTATTTATGTATCAATGAAGTAATCACGAAGCACTTATTCCAGGTTCAAAGTTTCACTGCTCTGTACCCTTTATGTGAGTATTTTGCTCATTTAAGGTACGGTGGAATTGTCACTCCTGAGCTTGACTGTTTTGTTTACTCTTATTTTGGTTTACTTTCTGTGCAGTTCTTAAGTAGTTTAACTTGACTCACAAAGTTTTGGATAGACTGGGTTATAGTTAAGTTTCTCTTTTTAGTCAAAATACTTACAGACAGTCTTTTGGTGCAGAGAAAGCATTGGTAGCAGAAGCCTAAACTGACATCTCATTCCCTGCATGCCCACTCTTCTCTCAAAATCCAGCTCCTGTAACCCCTCACTACAACCAGTGTTAAGCAACGTGTAAAGAAAAACCTGTAATGGCTATAAATAATCACTGTTTTACTTATTAAAAGATAAAAAGCACTTTTTCAGCTTAGATGTAATCCAGCTGATGTTCATCTATACAAGGCTGTTCGGTACAATTGCTAAAGCTGTATGGAAAGCGTATACCTCACCTATAAAAACATACAATACACACACAAAAGAAAAATCTTAAGACTTTGGAAAAGGAACACAAGACCAAACCTTTTGACATCATTTTGGCATTTGCACTGAACCAGTTTTGCAAAGCCAATAGAGATAATATAAGTTTATTAAAGCGACAGATATAACAGTTTTGGAATTCTGTTTGATAAATGCACTAACTGCAATAAGGCAAATAACGAATATATTAACAGTAATGCTAGCAAAAGAAAACTATCCCAGATATTTTTACTGTATGGTGAGAGCACAGTTCTTACCAAGAAGGCATCCCTGTCCTGGGTGGAGGAAGAGGAGTACAGCCCATCAACCACTCCTAGTAAGTCTTCAGTCTTTTCCCCCAGCCATGTATTAGCCCTCCTGGCTTTTTATGCCCTAACGCTGTTTGTCTTTACCTCTTAGGTGATGTTTAGCATGATTTGGGTGGAGAGCTGAGTAACACAGTCACACACGTTTAGCATGCACTGCTTTTGGCTCATACGCGTACTGAGGGATGTGAATTTTCATATTAGTTTTGCAGTTAATTAGGCAAAGGTCTTCGTTTGTACGCTGGGATCTTCAACATTTGTTTGCCACCTTTGCTTAGCCAAAACAAGGCCATCGTATGTTCACAGGACTCCCTCCTTCAGCTATTATTTATGCCACCTCGAGGAATCTCCACTCCTAGAGATAACTTAGGAATGCTCGTAAACATCTTGTCCTTTTGCACCAAATTCCCACATTCATTGTTCCGTTGGAGAGAATGCTAATTTCACAGTGGACTTCAGCAAGCAGAATTTTACCCCATACATTTTCCCAAGCTAAAGAAGGAGGAGTTATTTTAGTCATTAAAGAACAAACAAATTTAGAATTGGGAACTGGTATAATAATTAGCTTAGAGAATTGCAGCAGCAGCAAAATCCTTTTGTGACTCTAGCTTATCACACCTTAAAAACTGGTGATTTTTTTTGGAGGAGTCTGATAATCAACAACATCCTCAGGCTGGAAAAGTCATTAGATTTCTCTCCATTCCCTATTGACAGACCCATAAGATAACAAGGCAAAAGCTGAAAAGACCTGTCAGCTCATGTTGTCCATCTCTCCACTCATTCAGTGCTCCTTACTCCTTACTGTGCGTTTTTAGCACTTAGCAAAGACCAGGTTTCAGTGTCTCACCAAGCTCTATTGAAAAAGTGTTACAGAGTCCAGTACGTATAAGCAGTTGTTGGTCTGTGGAGCACAGCGACAAGGGCCCGATTCTGGCCCATTTCTACTTTAATAATGAACCTCTTGCTCTAAACTATTTTTATCAGTGTCCAGGAGAGAAGAGTCACAAGTAAATGCATCGCATTTTTAAATAAGATTGAATTGTATTTAATGCAATAATACTGTTGTATTTCTTCATTCAAAAAGTTGGCTTAAATGCAACATTCTTAGGCAAATACTTCATAGTATGGTTAGCTTCTTGTCTGTTGCTTTTTTTGAGGAATATGGATTTAAAGAAAAAGAAATCAGTTGCAGTTTTATTGACTGTATACTATAGGGATCCTGTGAGAATTAACAGCTCATTTTTACTCATAAGTCAAGTTTAAGGACATGTTTTTCCTCATTATTCTGAGTAGCTCAAATCAGCAAGCATTGTCATTGTTGCCATCATTATTTCACAGTAAAGATCAAATTGAACAGCACATAAAAGGTCAACTACTTCATTTCCTCTACAGTAAGACTCTAAGTGCTTCCGTAATTTTCCTTCAAAAAAAAAAAAAAAGTGGGTGTTAAGTTAAAACCTCCCTGCTCTGCAAATCATTTGGTATAAACATTAATCCTTATATTGCAGAAGAAAATACTGTTTATGTCTGTGATGCTTTAATGGTAAGTTTAAATGAATAGAAATCATAAAATGCCTTTACATTGCCTGTATCTTCAGTAAAAGTCAGCTCTGATAGAAGACGACACCACATGAATACACGAGAAATAGGCTTCATCAAAACTCAGGCAATGGGTTCTCTTCTGCTAGGATTCTGAGTAAATAAGTTGAAAACTTTTTTTTTAAAATATAAAATAGCCTCTGACTTGTCTGAGAGTAGAAGATAAGGTTAAATAAAGTTATTCTAGCAGAGTTCATCAGAGACGTAAGATGCTCACAGGGCCAAAAGGATGCAGGAAGATTAAAGCTGCCAGTCTGTCAGTCTTGAAATCTGCTTGAGACTGTTTGAGAGACCCAAATAGCCTTTCTGCATTTGGATTTGCTTTAGCAGGGAAGCCCACAAGAAGGGGATCCCTCCTTTCTCTGTCTACTCAGGGCCACTAGAGGATCGTACTGACAACGTTTATTGCACGCCAGGTCTTGCCTCAGATGTTGCACTGAAAGTGGGATTAGTTATAGTCAGCATGCTGTTCTGCACACATTGCTGCTTCATCTTGAGTCTTCTGCAACCTCCGGTTTCCTCTTTGCTTTTTAATGTCAACAACAAAACCACAAAATAAGACTCTAATACGTGTTTATATCTGTTTGTAACAAAAGCAACAGAGTCGCTTACACAATCCGCAATGCTGTGAATAATACTGTTAGCTGGGGAAATTACTATCCTTGGCACTCACTCGTGCCCCGTTTCTGAAGATGGATTATTTAAAAGGCCAATAGGAGAATTAAAATGCAGCGGGATTTTTTATTTCTGTTACATTTTTCCCCTCTACACACTATCCCTAGTAAGTTTGTAAGGGTCGTATAGCTCATTTCACAGCAGGGTAAAGGCGAGGCACTCATTATGTGGAAGATACTTGGACTAGTGTTGCACACAAAAGAAAACGAAAGTGAATAGGTATTTGTGGTGGCTGTTTGATGTCATAGGTCACTCTGGTTTTGACCTTAGCATTACTTCACTGATAGCCTTAGTTAAATTCAGATAAGACCATGTCAAGCTATACACAAATATTAAACTAAAGAGGTCTGGAAAATTATAAATAAGGAAAACAGCTACATAAAAGAAGATGGGTTTCAAGTACAAAGTAGGTGCTGTAGTTGTCATTACTTTTTATTTCACGGTTTATAAATATCTTCATAAAGCCCTCAAAGTCTCTAAAATGTATAAGCAATGTTTGCATTTGTGATAAACTTCAGAAAGTGTCAGAGTTTCAATACAAGTCAAGGACAGGACATTTATATTTCAAGTCAGTCCTTTTACAGAATACTCAGCATAGCCACCTTGCAGTGGCAAGCCTTCGTGAAAGAACCGAAAACATGAAACATTTGCCCACCCTTTGGAAGCAAAATCTTCAAGAAGACTTGCACTCTACCATGGCAAGTCAACAAGTCTTGATTTCGAGCTGGTTTGCTTTAAATTATTAAAATTCAGGATTTCTGCGTCGTTTGGGTAATAAAAAATATAAGATACTCTATTATACACATAGGATTTCTCTCCCTATTTTCCCTTCATCATTCCAGTTATTTGTTATAGAAGTATTTGTTATACACAACATGATATCCCTGAAAAAAAAAAATTGAAATCTTCAGCTAGATATTACTAAGCAGATTTTTAACCTTGGAGTCCTTTTACAACCTTTCCCTTGTGTTTCAGATTTATAAAAAAATTCCTGTATTTCCTTTGTGCACTCCTCCCCAAATAGTGTTTTTCCTGCACACGTTACACAGACACAGCCATGCACACGGTTTTAATGCTTACACTGCAGTTCCAAATGTTGCCATTACGTATCTAGAGGCAAGACCCTCAGTGGTATTAAAAATCAGTTTGAATTACACAAAAAAATGCACTTAAGGATCTGTGTCAAGGTGCCTTGAAATACCAGGACCTAAACACCATCTGGTTCTATCAAAAGCTAATGTGTCAGATGAGTCAAGCAGTTCTGAAAAATCAGGCCACTTAGAGCTTCAATATGTAACATGCTGAGCAACTCCTGCCCTTCAAGATCAACCTGCTTTTTGAAAAACTGAAGTTTGAAATGCTGGACATAATTAATTTTTTGCTGCAATTATTTTGAGGCCAATCAATAGAATACAGTTGTAGATCCTGGTTTTAGCTGGATCCTAAGGACATCCTTGCTTTGAAATGTAATATGCCTGAGGAGAGAGAGAGAGTCCCACACTCTTTGTTCCTTATGAGAATTTAAATATTTAATGTGGGAGAATGTAGAATTACATTTTGAGTCTATGTACTGAATATAGCTATTTAAGCCACTCTCATTACATATTTCTTTGTTAAATTTGTTCTTCAAAAATCCTTTTGATGATTTATTTCCCATGTCAACAGCCATTAGAGGGAACATTACTGAAACATTTCATATTATTGTTAATTTTTCATTAGGTTTTATTATTTTAAATTGGTATGCTGTTGCTAAAAAGCCCCACACACTTTATTAACTAAAACTCCCCATGTAGTAAAACCACATGGTATAATTTTTGCTGAGCTTTTTGTTTGTTTGTCAGTGTTTTGTTTATGTTCATTCTTATCCGAGATCATAAATAATGAATGTTTCTCTCAGTAGGCCTTCGCAGCATAGTCCTGAAATCCCTGAGGTTCATGGTGAAAAACTATTGAGATCCTAAACCAGAATCACCCAGCCTACTGTTTCTTTTGAAAGATTTTGTTTATAACATGTACATCTTCAGCGTCACTGTTTGTGACTTTCACCGGTCCGCAAGAATTATGTCTGCATGTACTGTCTAAAACAGTAAGAGGGAAATCTAAATGGTGCTCCGCTGGCAGTCGCCTGTTATTTCATCATACACATAGCGTTTCTGTGCTATGCTCGTTTTTGTTTCTTCTGGTCTCGTCTACAAAAAGAGGTTTCTTGTTATGAATCCAAGCACAAAGAGGATGACAGTTTTCAGCTGTGCTTAATACTTGTTTGTATGGCTTGAAAAACAGTTATTGAGTGTATTCATAGCTTTGGTACATTTACCTGCTTGCCAGAAATGGTTGGTTCCCACAGCTTTGCTGGGGGCCACACAATTAACCCCCAAACTTTTCAAACCATAATTCATTAAAGCATTTCTAAAAGCTTAAAGAAGAAGAAGAATGAATCCTACATGCACACCATCACCACCCTCCCCTGAGTCTACTGGGTATAGTCAAGAACATAGATGTTTGCTGCTATTGGGAGTATTTTTGTGTTTATAGTTAGTGTTCCTAACGCATAAAACTAACAAAACAGGTTTCCCTTTTCCAACCAAACAAGCTGTGTGTGAGGAGCTCAATACCTGCTCCAAACACGTTCGTCCCTACCATGTTCAGCCAGGCTTGAATAGCTGCATGGATAAATGATTGTCATTTCTTGCTGTTCAGGAAGAGCGCTAACTCCAGCTAGCCCAGGTGCAGGTACAGTTGTGGAGTAAAAACTGTCAATGAGAGACATAATGGTCATCAGTAGTGTTGCTGTTAATGTGAGTACTAAATAGTAAAGACTTTAAAGGATTTAGTTTACCTTTTTGCCATGTGTTGGTTTTGCACTTCACTTGAGTAAGAGGATAACATTGATACATTGCAATTTTCTAATGCCTTCTCTCCTTGTAAAACTTGGTTGAAAATTACCAGAAAAAAAAATAGTGTAAAAACTAGAATTGAAGTGTGGACATATTCTCTACCTGTTTCAATTATATTACAAGTCCTTATAGTGTTTAAAACGGATGACATCAGCTTAGTTACCAATGGGATGAAACCAAAACGTTTTAAAACAAATTGTTCCATCTGAGTGACATACTTGTTGAAGTACCATACATTATGCATATTATCCACTCTAGCTGCCCACCAAAAAAAAAAAAAAAAAAGAAAAAAAACTTTCCTTAAAAAAAAGTTATAAATTAAAAAAAAAATTACAGACCCCCCGCCCGCCTACCCCAAAAAAAAAAAAAAAAAAAGGAAAGATACTCTTCTTAAAAATAAGTTTCTGAAAGGTTTCCATTGGAAAAGCTAAGTTTTCACCAGAAAGTTTGCAGTAGGTTAAGAACCCAGAACTGATGATCTGAATTTTCCTCTTCCTCTAAGATTTTTCTTCTATGCTTTCACAAATTCAGCTGCAGTCTCATACTACTGGGTGACACTACTACAAAGAAACTATCCCAAGAGGTGTGCCAGGATCCAGAATTCATCATCTCTGGTACAAGCAGAACTCATCACCTTTAATTAATAGTATAGAGCAATAACCTGGCCCAATCTTCAGAAGTCAAACAAGCAGCATTCTTATCCTAGCAACAGCATCTCAGCCCTGTAAGCATCACATGGTGACAGTCTTTTCCTCTACAATACAGGTAGGAAAAAATAAGGGGAGTAAAGTATGTTGTAGCTGATGAAAAAAAATGTTGTAGCTGATGTAGAAAAACACCCCTTTTTCTCCAGTGATGCCTCTGAAAATATCCACTTTTCAAACACTGAGATGCTTGAAAAAATGGATTGATTATTACAACGTAATTTCCAATTAACCCTCCAGGACTCCCGTTCTTGGCAGCCCCGGCTGCCCCGTGCCCGGGTCTGTGATGTCTGGAGGGAGAGCAGCGACTCTTTCACGAGCACCCCCTTGCCGTGGGGAAGGAGCTGGCGTGCCCTTGTGAGGTTGAGAGCTGTGCTGGGGGTGGCATGTGCCTCCGGTGGGGTCTCCCAGGCCAGACAGGTCTCAGCTGAAGGGTCAGACACAGTGTGTCCACGGGCAGGATGGGCTCACTAGCCTTCGGGCACCATCCTAGGAGAAGGACAACTCTGACTCCAAACCTGGGCAGATGGAGCTCGTTTAGCCTTGTAAGGCTCCATCTGAGAGAAGGACACTCTAACCAAACCTACGACCCGAGGACTTCGCTGTCACCATCCAAGCTCACCAGGCCCTGGCAGATGAACCTCAGGTGTAAAGGGAGGAGCCAGTTCTACGCACGCTGGTGCCTCACCTGAAAAATCCACCGCGCAGCCCCGAAGGGTGCACTCATCGCTTGCAGTGAGCGTGGGAAAAGCCCTTCCCAGATCTTCGTTTGCAAAGCCAAGCCATGACGATGATGGATTTCCAATTATGACATAGTTGACAGAAACGTGTTTCAGATTCCAGGAGTAGTGAGAAAAATTTCCTAATGCAATAAAAAAATGAAATAAGGAATGCCTCAGAATTGCAGCTCAGGCATATGGGTGAATAAACTCATTACTAACTTTAGCATAGCACAGTTACACAGAACACTGTGGCCGTTGTGTACAGATCCCAAGTAGAATGTTGAAAGTGAAACTCACATGAAAAGGACTGTGGGGTGGGTGGAGAAGAAAAAGTCAAATACCAAAGAACTTAGCTTGGAGGGACAGGAGAATTTTTCTCTAGATATCTGGTTTACTGAATGTAAATGCTTGACGTTTTTCAAAGGAGCTAAGCAAACTTCCCTCCTTTTCAAAGGATTTTAACGTATCTCACATGGTGCTTTAAAAAAATTTTTGAACATAGTTTGTTTTTTCTGTGTGTTTTAGGAAGCGATTGATGCTGCTTACAGAACTTCATTAACCTCTTCCCAGTTTCTACTCATGTTTTGTTTAGTTTTGTTATAAACGTCTGGTCTTTAAACAACCTGCTCCAGGTTATTTGGAAATGTTGCTCCATGCCAACAGCACCTTCATTCTGTTGCCTCCAAGCAGGCTCATTAAAATCTTGTGGAGTAGCATACATTTTTATTTGGCATTAATTCTAGCACAGCTCCTGAAACAGCAGTTTCCGATTGATGTTGAAAGCTACTTTTGTTCTGGCTTTGCTGCAGCCCCCTCAGGTGCGCCTTGTGCCTTCTAACAGTGTTTGCTACAGCCAGCTTTTCAAACAGTTTAAACCCTTGGAAAGCTATTGCTACTTCAAGCTTCAGTGAGGTTTGAGGTTTTTTTAAAAAAACCTGAAGTGTAGCATGGCATGAAATACTAGAAATTATACTACATTTTCCCGTCTGCTAGTCACCTCTTTTCACCAGAACATCTTTTACATTCTTCCAGCTGTAATACCTTTTTTCCTGCATACCAACATGGACTGACATTTGTTTTCATTTAAGCTATACCAGTTTGCACAACTTTTTTTACTTTCTGTGTTAATGGCCAACATCTTAACACTTATAAATTAGGGAGGAAAAAAAAATGAGTTTACTCTTTTTAAACCAATTGCAGTTGTTTTATTACCAACCCCTCCCCCCATCTTTGAAAATTTGTTAAAACAACTGCAAGTAATATCTCTAAAACTTCTTACTTTTGCAGAGAAACTAGCGTTCATATTTCTGTATGGCATTAAGAAAGTTTTAAAGTCTAACTATATTCCATCAATGAGATGCTTCATCTCTTTCACAGCTTGTCTCAAGAACTGTATCAGTACATGAAGTATTGCACAGTTCTGTATTCTTTCTACTGATAAAGTGACAATTATTCAGAAAACCCAATTACTGCTTTAGCAATGTCTTCTCCAAGTGACATGACTTGATTGGAGAACAGCTTCTTTATTCTGGCCACTCATTCTTACTATCAGTTATGGCCGAATCAAATCCTTCTGGGGAAGGACTAAATCGTACTAGATTCACAGAAGTATTTACAATCCAGGGAATTCCTGCCTAAATGGCTCCTGATCTAAACATTAAGCAGAGGACGACAGAGGAACATTTGCAGAGTCAGGTGAACAGAGTCAATATTGACTGGTTTGGCAGAAAGAGGCCTCCGTACAATGGAACTTACAGAGCTTCAACCTTCTAAAGATCTTAAAGCTTATAAAAATCATCTTAATGCTTTTTGAATAAGGATAACAAGAGGGTGAGAGGGGGTTTAAGAAAAGAATTCAGTTCAGCCTGACCATATTCTTCCTCCAGCAAGATACGGCTGGAACTTTCAGACAGATAAAAATGCTAAATTAAATCCATGGCTATACTTTACCAGACTATCAGTCTGAAGCTAACAAGGACTTGCCAGGTGAATGTGTGTTTGTCTCCACATGGAAGGGCACCAAAAGTTAGACTTCACTGCTTATCGAATATTTTTGATATGATAGATATTTACCTCTTGGGGAATCCACTCTGTCTGCATACGTTTTCCCACCTCGCAGATGTCCTCTGTAGAGAACTCATATGAAGACATTTTCACCCTGTCTTGATTCAATGATTTCCAGAGACAAAAACAGTTGTTGGGAAACATTTTCCTCTGCCCAGGATTTTTCTGTGTTCAGTTACACTTCATGACTTTTAATATAAGATAGCCTCAAACCAACCTTTGTAATAACATTACCCTCCTTTTTTCCCTTTGATGTCACAATTAAACATTCACCATGTTTTTGAGTAGAAATATGTTATAATATCAGATTTTTTTAGTGTTTGATGCTGCCTTTGCAGTGCCTCTTTTTCTGCCACTTTGGAATGGCACTCAGCTTTCAGTGACAAGGGAATTAATTCCCATTTCTCTGTTCCAAATACCCATCTTTAAATTCTTCAGACTTGCATGTATGTCAGTGCTCCAATTTTCTTCCAAGTTCTACGCTCTATAAGTTTTAAAGCTGTGAAACGCAATATTAATGTTCTCAAAGATAGTCTTAATGCCACTCTCTTTCCCCTTTTCCGTTTCCTTTGCATCTTTCCATTTGACTTGTCCCTTCCTCTGAATATGAACCTGGGCTCATACTGAAAAGCATTTTGAGCCGCAGATAACCCCAGGGAAGACACTAAGGATCTTGCAGAGCAGATTGCCAAGCACAGTGTTCCGAGACGGCTGAGCTCAGCCCCTGTACTCCATGGCTGTAAAGTAGTTACGTACTCCAATTTTACTAGGCCTTTGATTGCATTAACTATTACTGATATTCTCTGAAAGTATGTCCTCGCTTAACACCCTTTGCAGTTTCTTCTCCTCCTTCTTCTTGCCTTAAAGCCCTTCCCTTTTCGATTTCGCTACATGCACTGCCACTAGCCATGAACTATCTGCCGTGTCCTGGTAGTGTGCAGCTTGGCTCTGAGGGCATTGCACGACCTGCAGAGCACACATGCGGGAGTACTGTCACAGCTTCAGTGTGCTCTTGCATGTGGAAGAAGGGTTGCTTTATCTCTCTTCCTTTCCTGACAATGTTTGGTTCCACATTAGGTCACACTCCCTTGCTCTGCTTCCATATTTCTTTACTTTTCTATAGTGTTGCTTTTGGCATTAGACAAAATAAAGCTTTCATAAGTCCTGAAAGAGTGGAAATGTTACAACACTAAGGAAGCTAAAATAATGTAATTAATCCTTGAAAATGTCTTATTTTCATAGTTAAACAATAAGCATTCAAAGCCTGTCCCTATCAGTGCTGCATAAGGCTATTTATGTTTGTTATGTTTTACCCTTTTATAATGGAAACTTAGGGCTTTACCCACTGTAGATCTACATATAAATACGGATACTATAGACAGTAATATAAACACATACCATGATATTTAAAAAATGACACATCTATCATAGGCTGAAAATCCAACCAAGATAGCCCCTGCAGTTCACAAAAAAAAAAAAGGGGCTTATACCCAAACCCTCTTCACAGGCTCTTCAAAGAGTAACAGAATTATAAATGAAGAAACATCTTTTTTAATCAATAACTTGACAAAGACCAGCAATTGCAGCAGAAACAAATGAATACATTCTCTTTCCTACAATTGTTTCAATTGTTTCTAATGATAAAAAGACAAACAATACACATTCGCTAAATTACCTTAATTGACGAGAAGACTGAAACACATTCAGGCACAACATGCAGAATAAGGAAAATGCAATAATGCTAAAGGGAAATTAAGAAACATTCTTTTTTTTTTTTGTGGCACAACGTATGCCCTTTCTGAAAAAGAAAGTGTCTTATTCTGATGTCTTTACTGTGATGCAGTAAAGAACTGCTCTACATCTGTCTGCAGGAGCTACGAGCGGTGGCAATGCGCTTTCTGCATGAGTCTGACACTGGAGGGACACTGGAAGGAAGGCAAAACGCCTGGTTCATTTTTGGTATAACTTGGGAAAGTATCTGATAAACATGAAAGAAAGCAAAGTACCACATAATCTTTTCAAACGTGTTTCATCAGCTACAATATGCATGCAGCTACGGTATCCATTTTTGAGCAGACATTTCAAAAACTCATCGCTGCTTCTGAATGTCAGCACATTCATCCGTTCTAATATACATGTGCACTATGAAAATGGAGATGAAGATGGTTATGGATTTTTATAGCACACTACAACTTTTTGGCAGCAGAAAGACCATTTGCACACACTACTGAAATTAGAAAATCAGATTTTAACCTCTAATGTCTATTTAAACATAGCTATCACATAAGTAAACAGCTGTGCATATTATACGTCCAGAACACAGTAATAATAATAAAAAAATCTAATTTGAAGCTCACCCTTCCAAAGCATTCCTCTGAGATTAATTCTCTTGGCTCCCAGCAAAGGGAGTGGGAGTCAGAGCTTCTCATTTTCCCAGATAGGGCCCTAGGAGAACAGTATGTTTGTTCTTTAACATTGTTCAGTAATATTTAACACCCGGAAAATGCAGATTGCCAGCTGTTACACATCGTCTCACAGCAATAACACAATGTGATATTTAAATCTTATAGTTCTTTTTGTATAAATGATGCTCAGAAAATTTGAGGTTTGTCAGTAAATAAATATTTGAGTGCTCAGCTTAACTTATTTATTGGTACATCTGACTGGAAGCTTGATAATACTGACCAATATTTCAGAAAATTAAGCTAGCAAAGGTGATTGGAAGGGAGTGTCTTGTACATTTGTGCAAGTACATATGCATAGCCTGTTCTGTTCTGCCTGAGATGTAATAGCAAATTAGGAGGCATCCTCAACTTGGAAGCAAGTTGGTGGAGCTGGCTGAACCTGGTGGTTGTACGGTGCCCTGAGATCTTGCCTGCGTTGCACAACGCTGTACTGTGATGCGTCATTGGTTTGCCACTCCTGATTTGCTCCTTCTTTTTTCCTGTTTGTGAGTGTGCTTAGGGTTTGGGGTTTTTTTGTAGTTTTGTCCTGAGTAGAAATAAGGTGGCAAGAAAGACTATTGCAACAGGCTGTGCATAGGAATCACAGTGGAGTTTCCATTTTTTTTTTTTTTTTTTTATCCTCCACACCTGCCAGAGAGACAAAAAACCCAGAGCAGTTACAAATGCAGTTGCCTATCCCCATACATGCAATAAGCTCCTAACGGGACAACTGCTGAATGGATCAGGCACGGGAAATGCCTGACAGCCGGGCTTTCCTGAGACAGCACTCATGACTTCAGCGAGGCTGAATCAAGCACTCCGCTCTGCAGACTCACAGGATGCCATTTGGAGAGTATGTTTTCAACTGATGTTATTATACAGTATTTAAAGAGAAACAGTAAGACTCCCATGCAGGATGGGACTCCATCTGGACTATGAGAAGTGTATTGCTTAGCAACAAGCAGTTACTGTTCTTCTCAATCTTTTTTTTTTTTTTTTGTCACAAGTATATCTCCAAACAAGTCTGTCTGGAATTTTTTTTTTAACCTATTTAAAATGCAAACAAACAAAACAGAAATACTCCAAAACCCAGAGCTGCCTTGTAACAGAATGCGTGGCAATTCCCATGGGTCCATGCCCAAAATCAAGACTAAAACTTTGCATACACCATTACGCATTACCGTCTAAAAAGACAGACTTTTCTGTAAGGCCCAGCTTTCCGTGCCTAACTCAACACTCTCTCTTCCTATACTCATTCAATGGTTACGGTTTTACATCTCTTAAAACAAGGGACATATTTGAGTTAAGAGCTTCCTTCTCTTCCTATACAAAATAATTATTTTTCTTTTATTTAGATTTCTAAACTGCTGTGTTTGAACTTATGAAACATAAAGCGTGGATGAACACAAATGTAAGTATACATATATCTATGCATATTTCTGAAAATCTGGACATGTGCCCCCCTCTATTTGAGAACAGCAGATTGTTTTCAAAATATCAGTTCCTTCTCTTATTGGATAAGCAAGAGGCAGCATATATAGATGGTAAGGAGTCCACCTAAAGATTAAGCAACTTCTTAAAACCCAGGGCAACCCACTTGTGACTCCTGAATTCGAACCTGTTCCTCTTCACCCTGACAGCAGTTATTTTTGCAGTGCTGGCTTGTAGGAAACTGTTGGCTCTTATACTGTGAATAGCTTTTGGTGTTGCTTTTTTTCTAGAAAGACTATTATGGGGTGATAAATTGATGTAAAATCATAATAGTATAAAAAAACTTCTAGAAGATATGGGTTATTTTCGTCATTTTCAGAGAGTTTGTAAATCCTGTTTACTTTATAGTGGAAACGCTTGTGGATTATTGGAAGCATTTTTCACTTCCCTTGGTAGACTACAGGGTGAGGATCTGCTGTGCATAAAGCACCCGCATCACACACTGCATTCTCTGAAACAACTCTCATACTGAGCCTTTATGAAAGTATTTGTTATCTTTAACACATTTCAGAAGATGCCTGATTAATATTTGAACTATGCTGGCTGGAAATGAACCTGGCTTTGCACTCAGTGTTTGCAGAGCACAAGGAGAATAAGGTGAATGAATACCAATTCTGCTATTCATTAAAAACAAAATAAAATCATTACGATGTGAGGGCAAGATTTTAATCTTATGTTTTCCTCATGTATTTAAGCGGTTTGGAAACCATTTATTTTCTGTTTGCCTCAGTATATAGGATGACACTAGTCATGCTTTGTCATTTGAAATAAAGTAAGACTTATAGGTCTGAAAAGACAGGATGCATAGAAGACCCACAGTCGAGTTATTGTGGGTTAATGAGCTACTGTCTATCAGCTGAGAGGCGTTGAATGACCATAGTATCTTCTTAGCCTGCAGTAAATAGGAAGTAAAGTATATTAACATAAGGTTCCATGAAAAGAACTTAATGTTTTTGCAATGAATAAAATAAGTATGAATTTTTCTTTTATGTACACTATAACTTTTCTTTTTGCACTGTTTTTGACAAGGCTAAATTATTTTTATTCCTTTAAAAATATTTTTTCTTTATGAAATAAATTTATGGGTGTACATTCTTTTTAATCTGAATGTGCGTTTTGATTATTTCTTCCTAGAATCTGAGGCTATATGATACTTCTCTTCTTACTATTGTAGTCTTTTTATTTTTAACATGCAAGACAGCTATTGCAGCACAGACATAAAATTAGTTTTGCTCAATGGATTTCTTGTCATGCATGTGCAAAAAGCTTCATTTGCCTCCAATTTAAATTTTTGTTTTCCTCTGGTGACTCATTTTCCTGCATCTGTGTTTATTCTATAACCTGTGGATAAGGCATGTTTTCCTAGCTGGGAGCTGGCTGGGCTTTTGCTGATGACTGCCATGTGTTGGTTTAGTCTTGCATGCAATTCTGTCTTGATTTCTCTCAAGCTCTCACTGTCAAGCATTTCCCCAAGGTGTTCCACGTGGTTCTTCTGGGAAGCCCTTCAGGTAGAGTTCCTCTTCAGGCTTATGGAAGACTTCACAGATGCTTTGTCCTTTGTAGCAGAAGTTTATTTTCCTCCAACATATATGCATACTTTGCTCATCTCAGTGAGAGACATTTTATTATTATAGTGCATCTGTTGCTTTACACGTTTTATTTTGGTCACAGTGACGTGATCTGTTTAGGTTTTTTGTATTTTACAGTTATTTGATATTGTTTCATTCTGTATCTTTTCAATGAGCTTCAGCCTGCATCCCTTTGGTTTCTGGCTGATAGGAACAAACTTATATATCAGAAAGAGTAAGGACATGAAAGAAGCTGAGCGATCATTTCCTAAGATAATTTTCTAGGCAGTCAATAGTGTGAGTTTGAGAACTGCTTTTTGTCTATGAGAGACTAACTTTGGCCAAGCGTGCCTGTATGTATTGATGTTGGACTTCTACTTACACCATAAACATTGTCTCTAAATTTTATTTGTTCTTACTGTTACTGTAGAAAGGGTAATGTAGGTTGCTTTAACATAGTTTAGGCTTTAGGTGATACCCTCTCTGCTCCTCCCTAAGTTCTCCCTTATCTATGCTAGTATTCAGGTGCTAGCACACACAGCTATCAGATGTGTGCAAGGCTTTTTGCTTTTCAAAAGACATCCCACTGGCAAGGCTATATTTATCAGTGTATGTAAAGGTTTACAAACGTACATAAAATGACAGAAAATCTTTTGAGGTTACTGAACATATGCAAAGCTTAGCTTCAATCTGGCAGCTGTGCATAACTCTTTGGTACAAAGATGGGAGAGATTTGTGCACTGGGGAAGCAGGTGGAGCGCATTAGGTGACAGAAACTTCCCCCAGGAAGAATGCAGAGGACTCTGAAGGGAGGGTGCTGTTGACATTATGTTACGAGCAGCTTGAGTGGATGAAACAGAAACACCTGGAAAGCAAGAGAGAAGACTAGGTCTTATGCCCAAGACAGGGAGGCATTGCTGTGCTCTGATTGGTGCACGCACAGATCAGATCTTGATAAAGCACAGCTCATCAGTGTTTGTGAGATCTCCTTCACCTGTGAGATAAACAGAAGAGTTTGCTGCTGCTTTGAACCAGGAACTAATGGCAGTGGGAGGATGCTTGCTGTTTGCTAAAGTAAGTTTGATTTTAAGTGCTCTTGTTTGTCCTTTTGCTCTGGCTTTTTCTAGCTGTTACCCCTCTTCTATTCACTATCAACTATTTCCCAGCAAATAATATCATATATTTTAAAGAATTTCCTGAGATGATGAAGGTGTTAGAAACTAATGGGAACTTTACCCAAGCAGACTGTAAAGTTGTCCTCATGCCTTGCAATGGGTTACATCAAGTTGTAAACAGGTCAAAAATCTTTACCCTTTAATATTTGCTTAGGAACAGTTAGTATATTTCTGTTGCCTCATAATACTGAGATATAATCATTACAGGAAGTACTCTGGTATTCTTTTTTTTTCTTTTTCTTTCCTTTATGTGGCTGTTTGCATAATTCAGAGGTGGCTCCTGTGCAATAGGACCTCCCTATTTAAGGTGAAAAAGCTGGTATTTAATTATCTTTTTGAGGCACAATGTTACAGGCTTAATCTTATGGTAGATTGGCTTACTTATCTCTTCTTACTTACACTTGCTACATTATTAGAGGCTGCTTGTGGCTTTGTCTTTTCCTTTGTGCTAATGTGCTTTAGTGTGAAGTGTTTGTGTACGTAAATATCAAGTCACTCCATGCTGTCATGACTCAATGGACTGATAGTTTTCCGGCTGAAATGAAAAATGAGTTTTATTTACACACACACCCTCCAAGACTCTGATGAAAATGCTTGAGTACAAATCTGCTCCTTCAGAGTCTTCAGGTTCCTTCATTTAAAACTGACTTGATAATGCTGTGTGCAAAAAGAACGTGTCGGTAAAAATTTCTGGTTTAATGGACTGCAGGCATGCACGGGCTCCATAAGCACACACTGATCACTGAAGTTTGTGAACAAGAGGAATGCTCTATATGTCTTCTTCACTGCAGTGTGTATATGAAACACTATCTGGGAATGAAATGCAGAAAGACACAGTGCAGCTCTGGCTCCCCACGGCTGCAGTAGACTAGCTGTAAGCAACAGTTGACTGTGGATGCAATGCTGCCAAATAGTTCTCTATGGGTTTATGAATGCGTCCATCCGTCCTCTTGCATGACTATGTGCCCAAACATGATAACTGCTGTATATTGGCTACCTCTAACAACTGAATGAGCTCTTAAATTATAGCAACTACTTTAAAATGCCTGTTGTTTAAAATGCCTCCTACCAAATTGCTTGTCAGTCACTGTAAAAAAAAAAAAAAAGGCAGTTATTTCCGCTTCTACCAAACCCTTTCTACGTACAAAGACTGCTTCCCTCCCATTCTGCACACGCCTTTGCAGTGTACAGACCCAGCCATTCAGGCTAATCCCAAAAATGAGGGGGGAAAAAGCAATCTTGGTTGCTCTTTTCTTTGGCATTTCCCATTCAGTCTTTCTCACAGGTTTGGGGGCTGGAAATGTATAGGATTAAGTGTATTCTACTGCATGCAATGTTAACTCTGAATATTGTGAGTAGGGATATGTTCTAGGAAGGGACTCTGTCGGTTAGCACTGGGTAAAGGGTAAAAGACTAAAGGTTGTGGCTGGAGTGTACTCTTACCAGCTGAGTCTACTGAAGAGAAATATCTGTGTTGCAAGTGGGCATAGCATCTAAAGAAGGTTTGACTTGAAACTTGTCTTTTGGTAATAAAAGCTTGAGGACACTCTTAAACTTTGCTCTAAGGTAGGACATCTTTTCTTGGGCAGACAGCCTAAGCTTGTGGTAGCCAATAGTCATAGTCTGAGTCTGCTTTCGCTCTTCTTGCTGTTGTCACTGTTCTACTGTCAATAATCTATTTTTGCTGAAGACCTTGACAAGTAACTGGTCAGAAAACATCATCTGTGGACTCTGAGTCTGTTCTTGAGAGTGGTAGAGAGGCAGAGTAAAATGCAAAGTATTTATATGCTTGGCATCTAAAACCAAGTTGTGTTCACTGCTAAAGGTATAGGTACAGCTGTTGGCTTAGTTTGGTGAGCAGATACCGCTCAAGGGTAAAGATGAGACAAGCTAAGAATGGAGGAAAGAGCCAGTGCCAAATAGTTCTGTAACTTGCAAAATAACTTGCTTTACAACAGTCTTAATATTTTAGTATTTTTATGGCAAGGGTATGAGAGCCATTCTGAATAATATGTTATAATAATTCCCTGTACAGGCACTTTCCAGTAGATGCTACAACATTGGTTTACATACTGTTTTCCCTATGAAGTAGGAAGAGTTGGAGAGTATAAAAAAAAAAAAAAAAAAAAAAAAAAAAAAAAAAAAAAAAAAAAAAAAAAAAAAAAAAAACCACACAACCCAAAGCCATAAGTTTGAATCCTAGTGATTTCTCATATTGCTGCCCACAAGTCACATCCTGGGCTTGTCACAGTCCATAACACACAACCTTTCAGAGCCATACAGCTTGGCCACAGCAGTAAGCTCATAACCTGAAAGGAAAGATTATTCCGAGTGCGAGCTGTGTAGCTGTGCTGTGAAACTCTAGAGTTTACAGAGATGCACTTATATGTTGCCATATTTGAATGCCTCAATTTTATTACTGTTCCTGGGATAAATACGATGATTTTGCAGAGACTCTGTGTTAGGACATTATCCCTTAGATTTTATCTGACATCTGCACCTAGCACCCAGCAGAAGAAATTTTTAAATGTAAAGCTAGAGAGTGGAAAAGAATTGTATGTAATGGTGCTTTTTTAAAATATGAGCAATATTGTGTACAGTTGTGAATGCTTGTGTAAACTATTTGAGCTTGGGAAGCTGTTCTCGGTAGCTATCTTGGACACATGACTCTTTAGTGTAGTGAAAAAGGTTCAGGTGCACTTTTCTGAAGCTTTAAACAGCCCGAGCAACCTACATAGCTTTTGATTTTCTTTCCTTGTTTGTTTTTGACAGTTGTCTTCTAACTAGTAGTGTATGGAGAAAAGTTAAGGTAAAATAAAAAAAATCCAAGCCTTTAAATTTTGCTGACATCCTGGACAAGTTCAGTGCCACAGATTTGTACTTTGCAACTACTGGCCTTGCCAGCAGCTGGTATTCATTAAAAACCTTGATTTTGGGAACAATACCACTACCCCCCTAGTTACAATATCGCTGTGTGGCATTGAATATGTGGTGGTCTAAACTTTGGTTATTTGGCTGGAGCTGTTCCAGAATCTACAGGGCTTTCGTAGGGACTGGCTATAAAATAAACAAGGTCAGATTTGGCTAAATCTAAGCTAAATGATGATCAGACTGCTGATAACTGCTCAAAGGGAATATAAGCACCCAGCAGTGGAAAGGCAATGGAGAATGGGATGGATTGTTTGTGCTTCCCGTGCCTCTATTTTCTGTGCCTCATGACTGTAAGCAGCCTTAATGCTATTTGGTACATTTCATTAATTTTAACTTTGCTCTTAAGATGTCAATCCTATTTTTTTTTTTTATTCCTCCTGTCCTAATGAAAAGCCTTTCAAGGATCTAACAATTAGGTGCTGAGTAATCAGGTCATAGGCATTTGTATGTATGTCTAGAAAACAAATCATGATGTTGAGGTGACTAGTGGAAATGCTAACACTTGGCAGGATTGGGGTAGTTCTGAGCTGTTTGTCTCTACCCGCTCAACTTCAAAAGGTTAGGCTGAGTTAATTCAGGCATTTTGCAGTGCTGCTAAGGAGATAACAGTGGTCCCACTGAGGTATTATACTTTAGACTTTACAGTCTGTATTTACTCGTCAGCAACTGATGGAGCTTTTTTTTGTAAGATGTTATTTGTGTTGTTCTGACATAATGTCAATTTTACATACATATCTATATAAATATTTTAAACATCAAAACACTCAAAATCAACAACCCACAAAACCTCAGGGAAGCAGGCAAGCAAGCTTTTGATGTTGCTTTATGACTCTCAGATAAATTGTGGAATAAGGAGTGGATGATAATTATAAAGCAAACTGTATTTGTCTTTTCTGTGTGCCCCCGCAGCAACTGAAGATAATGTACATTAAATGATCTCCATGTGTTATCAATAACACCTGAAATTTAGAGGAATGACACTAAATTTTAGCAAGATACTGTGAGTCTAACTTTTGTATCTCAGTATCAAGAAAAGAGCTAGAGGAAAAATGAATGCTGTAGAGCTTGCCTTTGCATTTAGTATTTATAGCAGCCACTAGTGTAACAATTTAAGGGCAATATACAGTATGGGCTATGGAAGATTTAGCACTATGTGGGCCTGGCTGAAAACTGTTGGACACATTCCTATCATCAGAAATGATTACTAAAAGGAATAGGCTTTTCATGGTATAGATTTTCTATCTTAATTATGACTGCTTTATTGGTGCAGTCTGTAAATATTATAAAATACCCTTTAATAGGACATGCTATCTCATTTAGCTCACAATGCTGCTTTTTTAGTTTTGTTCATGTGACTTACAAGAGGTTTGCAGAAAGAATTTAGTATGCCAATCTTAACACAAGAATATGGATGACAAATGTCTGTTCAGACAATTTCATAAATCTTTGGTCACTTGGGAACTAGAAACAGGATAAAGGTTTGCAAAGAAGTTGAAGACCTAAAAGTAACACTAAAAAGCTGCTGATAGTAGCTTTATTTTTCAACAAGGTACATCTGTCTTTCCTCTCTTCTTTGGCCCCTCTACGACTTAGAAGACCATTAGCTTTGATTTTGTTCCTAATAAAAGACATGCTAGAGGCTTACCAAAAGCAGATGCTTGCATTTAAGATAGTCTCCTGACTGTACAGTTGGTACTGTAGGAAACCAAACTAAACTGTTCTTTAGCTGATGCAGTTCTTCCCAGGGGTGCAGATCTGTTAGAGGTGGCTCTGGACATTCTGTCCATGAGTGTTTCTACTTTAGAAAGAATAAGCAAGCTGTAAATCTTTAATAATTTACTTTTGCTGTAGCAAGATTCTGTTCTTCTCAAAATGTTCAAACAGAATTTCAGCAAGGAAAGAATACTCATTGGAAGCGGCATTAACATGGTATTTGGATACTGCAAAGTGAGTTGTTTTCTCACCTTTTAACCATTTGTCCAGTTAAAAAAAGATTAATAATCTGGTAACTTCTATTTAATGATCTATCAATATAGAGTATGGTAATGAAGCTCAAAGAAAAATGGTTTCCAGGGTGTTATGTGCAATCATGGATTAGGCAATACTACTGCTCTATTTTTTAATTTGTCCTGTTTTTCTTTAATTGAAGTTACTAAATGAAGCTAGCTAATTTGGCCAAATAACATGAAATAATGGTCTATAAGTATTTCCTAGTATGATGAACTGATCTATTTTAATTAGCAGTTGGTGTTCTAGCTGGGATAAGACTTAGCTCAAGCAGAGCTAAATCAAGCAGTGCTTGTGCTGATGATGACCCCTGGCCTGTCTCAACTAGTACCGTCTCTACTGCTGCACATAAAAGTACTGTGACAACATCAAACTGGGGAAATTTCTTGCCACGTATTACTGAGAAGCTGTGAACTGTTTTATATCTAAAGCTTTGTATCTTTTAAAATCAGATTACTTAGTACATGGTGAAATAAATACTTGAGAGGTTTATCATCCTGAATATCCATTATGAAGAAGCATAATTTTAAATTGGGGAGGAGTGAGGGACTAATACCTTCAGGAGGCCTAAAGGCATAAGACAAATCAAAAAAACCAGGGAGCTTTTCTACCCAGTTCATTATAAAACCATGGGGGATCTGTGTCAGGGCACAGCATCACAAAATGTTTCTCAATGCAGAGAATAATAGAAGCATTACAGTCAGAAATGAAGTTTCTAAGAAGAAAATACTATCCACTGCCCTCTGCTGACTACAGGCTATGAAGTGATCTGGTTCTGCTCAGCTTTGTGTGGCAGCGTGTGCTTTTCTCAAAGCCATGCACTTGAGAAGTAGGTGCTAGCCACGTTATGAATGGAACTGTGAAGATGAGTCATACTTTGAGGATAACCTTTTGCTTTAGGTGCTGCTCTAATATCTAAAAGCTTATCTTTATGCTCACCTGCAACAAGCTATGATACATTGGCAGATGTAGAAAGCTTTTTCAAGTCAAGGTTGACTGCCGGGTTATATCTGCTACTCAGTTTCAGTGTGCTGTATTTGTACCTCTGCTAGTTGGAGTCATGTGAATCTTGGGCTCTTCTGTCCTATTTGTGTTGCACAAGATCAGTTTTATCCCAGTCACTGAGGAAAAAAGAAAACAAAAAACCCCATACACAAGAGGTTTGCCCTGCCTTTTCCAGAGCAGCATGATAAAACTTTAGAGAATATAGGGCAAAGCGGGCTTTAGCGTTACAGCATCTTCATGCCTGCTCAGCCCTAGGCTGTTTTGGGATCGAAGCAGTCTTTAGGGTACCATAGCGTGAAGGCACAGAAACTTCCCTTTAGTGTCAGTGCTATCACCAACCAGGCTGAAGATACGATGTGAGAGTAACAAAGCTCCTGCTTGCTTATTGTGCTGTGGATTGCTAGAAAGCCTTGATTTACCTGTCTAAAGGTTAAATCCTTCCCCTGTACTGTTCGTAGTCTGGATCTAGTACTGGGTTAGAAAAGAGAGTATCAGTGAAGCAGAAGGTCGGGGCTGACTCCAGTACTACAAATAACAGAGAGCATATAAGGGAATTGTCAGTATTATAAGAATTAGGGCCCTGTATAATATTTCTATAAATTGAGTACAATCTTTCTAAGGTTATTCTAGTATCTTTCTGCTCTTACAGTTACACTTCTTAACGTCTGTATTCTTCATTATTCTAGCATCTTTCTCCCCAACTTCCATAGTGTGTCTATGCTTTAATTTAAACCAAATTACCAAAGTCAACATCTTATACTAGTTTCTCTGAAGCAACTTATCTGGATCCTATGTGCAGGCATTGGTGCAATCAAGCACCAGGCACCTTCTTCATTTTCTAAGCAGAAAGGCAGGCAGTACCGTTTCCCATAACATTCTTCTGCAGAAGCTGG
>NW_010400015.1:0-1596 GCF_000710305.1 Buceros rhinoceros silvestris
GGCTGCAGTGCAAACTCGGTTGCTTTGTTTGATAGACATTTATAAAAGGAACGTTAAAAACATCCAACCCCCCCAAAGCTGAGCGAAACCAGAGGTAAAGGTGTTTCCAGAGCTTTCCCAAGACAGGAACAGCGTTTCTCGATCCCTGCAAGAGGGACATCATCGTTAGAAATTTATGAAGGATTTTTTCTAGTCACTTCTCAGTGGTGTGGAAAGAACAGCGTGAATTGGGGTGGAAAAATCAGACCGGGGCTGTCAGGGGTGCTCGTTTGCAGAGCCTGGGGTATCTGCTGTGGTGGAGGAGCTGATCAATGTGATGCCCAGCTGATGTCAGCTGGCTGCAGCCCCGTGTCCCACCGAGCTTTGAGGAGAACACCTAGTGTGTTCTGGTAGCCATTCTCTGAAATGCCCGTGCCTTGTTAGTGAAGATGTGGACGAAGATGGTGGTGATGGCGCAGAGCTGGGTTTCTCTTGCCATTTCTCAAAGAGTGGGGTTATGCAGAGAGCTATCGCAGGATGAGGAGAGGGTCGGCTGAAACACCGTCCTGCCTCCTCCTGTCTCCTCTGCAGGCACACTGCGTTCATCTCTTGGCCGCTCCCCGCGCAGAGGAACAGGCTGGGGAGGGAGAGCCCATGCCAGGGAGGGCGAGGCTGTCTCTTCTGGGTGTTTCTTGCTGAAGCTGTCGGTGTGGTTTGGTTTTTCTCCTGTTGTCCTTAAGAAAAGGGTAGTTTTCAGTTGTATTGCCATCCTGCACTGCCTGATTACATCGCTGTGGGAAGGCCCGAGTGACAAGAGCACCCTGTGGCTGCAGATAAGATTCGGTGGAAGCTGTCCCTTGTGGCGATAGCCCTTTGGCAGGGCTCACGCACCACAGACCTGTATCCTGCATGCGCACAGATAGCTGGTGTTAGATAAGTCTTGCTAGGGCTAGTAGAGATAAGAAGAAAGACTCGGCATATGTTGTTGCTCAGTAGAATGGTTCTGCTTAAGGTGGGGCACCCAAGAGGGGCTGCGTGGTGATTTCCTCGCTGCCGGGACATCCACTAGTGAAGGAGGAACACGCAGCCCCCGAGGGGCTGTGTGCCCACTCGCCTCCTTGCTGCTTTACTCTTGGCAGTGGTACTTCCCTGGTTTTGGTCTGTTTGTGCTAGCCCTGTCATGAGCTTCTGACCAGGGTGTGGGTGCCGCAGGCTGGCTACGCTTTCCTGGAGATGGCTCTGCGGCTTTGCCATGGTTTAGCTGCCCTGTTGTGGCACAGGGGGTTACACACAAAAGGGTCTGATGCTCAAGCACAGTATTTGGGTAGTACCTGTTCTCCAGGCAAGCTCTGAGGGTGCAGTTAATGGACTTCAATTTCAGCTACGGACATTTAAGCTAGACATTGCATGAAGCAGTTTAATAATTTCCATTTTAATAATTTCCAGGATGAGGGGTCTCCCGGCTCGCCGCAGCGAGGCGGCGGGGCTGTGCGCGGCCACGGCCGGCGAGGTTGGAGGAGCGGGGATGCCTGTGCTCTGCGCAGAGGTGCAGGAGGGAGGCGGTCCTGACGGGGCGGTGCCGATGCACCGCCAGACCGGACAGGGCGGGGCACGCCT
>NW_010400016.1:0-3931 GCF_000710305.1 Buceros rhinoceros silvestris
TATTATTATTATTATTATTATTTTGTTTACAAAAATCCTTCATATGCCCCATTGGCAAAAAAATATATATATTTATTCTGTAAACAGTTAACAACAAACAAACAAAAAATCCACATTTTCATACGGTTACTACGCTGATGGTGTTGTGTAAACAAAGAGTAGTGTGCAGCAGCTTCGCGTTGTAAGATTTCTTTATTTTTCTCACGAGAACATATGGGGAGATATGCCTATCGTGAATTGCTCAAAATATTGAAGCGGACAGTTTGGAGAAGGTGTGGCTTTCTGCAGGCTGAGCTTCCCTCAATGCACAAAGAGAAAGGACCAGAGGCACAGTTCGCCTGGGCTTCTGTTTGTTTGTTTGCTCCCTGGACTTCAGTTTTTGATTTGTCTCAATGAACTGGAATGAAAACGCTATTAAAAACGGTCAGTCTATGGCACTGGAAATATTAGATATTGCCAAGTGTCTGTGTTATGTCACCAGAGGCAAACTTCAGGCCAGAAAGGAGTGTTGTTCTTGTCGTGGGCTTTGGGTAGGTGTAAATCCAGCTCTCGGTGCTGGGGTACAGCACGTCTCAGAAGCCAAATGAACAGGAAATGTCAAAACGACCTTACGCTGCACCTCTCGAGGTGTGAAAGCAAAGACACAAAAGACAATGGGAGGTACATTGGAAATGAAAGCTGAATTAATGCAGACAGACAGACATATCAAGTTGTATGCAGAAAATATCATCCATTCACCCAAGATTTTAGCTGCTTTTGTCACTTCAGTATTTTTTCAAAGTTTGTTTTTTTTTTAATTAGTCTTCTGTTCAACCCTCATTAACTTCTTCTCTCTCGTTCTAATTTTAGCCTTTCACTGGTTCCTGAGAGCCCTTTATCTGCTCTACTTGCTGTTGGGTGCTGCCTTGGGCAATGCACTCAGCGGTCACACAGCTGCATTGCTCCACGTAGGTGAACTCGTGATCAAGGGAGGTTCCGTCACTGCACCTCAGCGTCACCTTTCTGCGGCTGGTCTTGATTTCCTGACAACACGAGCATTTGTGTTCCATTGTGTTCGCCTCCAGAGAATACCTGATGTGAAAGCAACAACAGGGTAAGAGTCGGAAATGATGTGAGAAATACCACTGCCCCTCCCACCCATTACTAAATACAACCAGAAACCGGGCGCTTGTCTGGGGGGCTATTGCTCAGTATTATTGTGCTAAAATAGTAAGTACAGTAAGTACTAATAAGTAATAGTAAGTAATAGTGAGTAATAATAAGTTACTCCCCGTTGCAAAAATGGATGGATCTAGCTCTTCATTGAGGTGCAGAAAAAGTAAAATAATTAATTCAGATCACATATTAGGCCAGTCCCAAACGAGAGACTCACGAGAAACAAATAACCTCACTTTCACGTGGCTAAAATCTTGGGTCTATGCACCAAGACACCAGACATTGTGAGTCCTGAGACAACCAAGCTAGTACGCCGTCATTCTGTCAACAATTCTGCTTCACACAAAGGAAGCAGCTGATGGCTGGGCAGATGCTGGGGACAGCAGAAAAATCACTCGTGGTTTGCTTTATGTAACTGGTGTAAAGTGTAGAAGACAAGAGACCACAATTATGTTTTAACCACATACCGTGAGTAAGCGTTGCAGCTGCCTTCGCAGTAGGTCATCTCGACAGGGGTCAGAGATACGCATCCGCTATGTTTGATGACCTTGGTAGTGTTGTGCTTCTTACAAGCTGTGGTTGTCACAAACCAAGGGAAAATAGGTTAAAATATATATGCACGTAAAGAGATCTATGAGAGACAGCTTGTAGTAGAAAACTGAGAAGGATGGAGCTGATGTAGGAAATGAGGTCACGGAGCATTTTGCTTTTAATTGCTAAGGGCCAAATGATGACTCTTGCTGCTTGTGTTATCAATGAATGAACATTTCCCTGTTGATTATGCAGCTGCAGAAATAAAGAGCAGTGCTGTAGTAACTGCTCAGTGCCCTCCACCTCCCAGGAGGGGCTTCCCTTTCTTCCGTATAGACAAGGTTATCTATGGGAGCTGGAGAATAGTCGTAGTCCCCTCCCTCCCCCTGAAAGGCTGACGTTGAACTGTAGCGGATGGCAAAGTTCACCATATCCATGTTTTCCAAGGCCTTAAAGTGCACGCTGGAAACGTTCTCTTCCTTTCTCACCCCAGCGTGAGGTGGTGGTCCCAAACCTGGACTGTTCACCTCTTCTGTCTATGCATTTACTGTGCAATATACCTCACCAGGCACACAGTGTCATTACTTACTCTGATGCTTTGGTTTGCATATTTGACAGCAGCCCTCCTCAATTAGCTGGATGTCATCCTTGAGTGGGAAAACAGAAAAAGGTAGCTCAGGTTTCGTATTTGTGTACCAGAGCAGAGACTTTCCCTGCTTCCGGGGTTTCTCCGGCATCAGAAAGGTTTTTATATTGACGTGGAATCTGATTTGAAGCAAGGCTAAATCTTAAGGACACATAACTACTTCAATATTACTAAGAGTTCTCTGAAAGCCGACGTTGAGGGGGACTCGAACTGCTTTGCTGTCATCAGAGTTCAGAATCAAAATTTCAGAAATTAAGCTTGTAACACATGTGGGGAGTTTTAAGTGACTGAAGTCAGTACAGACGGAGGGCTGTGCCAGGCAGGGTAACACAAGTAATGAAATTACTGGTGCCCAGATGTGTGGGGCTGGCTCTAATCTGCCCTGAGCTGTATTAAGGTGAATGATGATGTGAACTGAAGTACCTTATTTTCCTTTGAATTCTAAAAAAGGATTTATAAATCTTAAACAATTTTGGAATAAAAATCCCATTTTTTTTCAATAAGATTCTTGCTTCTAGGTTACCTGACACTTCTAGGAATACAAAACATTATGCTGGACCATTTTCTCTAGTGTCCAGTTCTCCATGGGGATTGATCTGTCACCCATTTTAATTTTGATTTGCTTTCTGAAATGAAATTGAATGGGGATCGGATTCAGAGAGGATAAAATGCGAGCTACATCCTGCGTGGTGCTTCTGCCAGGTATTCTCCCCAGACACCGTAATCTTTCTGTCACTGGTGTCAGCCTCTGCAGCCCTTTCAAACGTGACAACTGGTAGAAGAACACTTACTGGTTCACACTCTTCAGGGTTAAAGGCAGGACAGGCTTTCTGTATGATGACTGTAATGAACTGGTCCTCCTGCTTTTCACATGTGTAAGTCATACATGTATCACCGGGTAAGGTCCAGGATTCTCCAACCTGAAAGCAGTTAAAATGAAAGCGAATAAAAATCTTCTCTCACACAAGTGAAGCACCCCTCCCAGCGTCTGATCAATGCTGCCTGCTGCGGGTTGGTTGTTCTGAACAATTTCCTGGATGTCCAGCTGGTAGTTACGTGTCATATTATCATGTTGCTGTAAGTCCTTTTCAGTAACCAAGCGAAGAGGCAGTATTTTTGTCTGGATATGGACGTGCTTTTTGTGTGGATAGGATAAGTGGACTCATTTGGAAAGATTAATGTGTGTTTCAGTGGTTTTTTCATCAGAATTTATGTCTATTCAGATACACGTCTGAATTTCTGCTGGCTTTGCTGCCTCATCCTGTCCTAAAGCTCTCGGCTAACTTGAGATTGGCTGTTTGGAGCAGAGAGCTGCCTCCACAGACAAAATTACCCCTTGAGCAAGATGGGTGCTCTGTTTTCAGAGCTGAAGGCCATCAGGGGCCCGTTGCTTTCCCCTCTGTATTTTTCTGTTGATTTCTGAAAGCCATCGTTCAGTATCAGCGTTGTTTCCAGAAAGTCTTTGTTAGAACTGGAGTTTCATGGCTCAAGGTACTGTTCAAGCTGCGTGAGACAGCCCTTTCCTGCCTAAGTAAGCATTTGCCTAACATGAGAAAAGATGCAGCAAATAAATGTGGCAAAGACAAGGAGGGGAAAGAG
>NW_010400016.1:4026-9179 GCF_000710305.1 Buceros rhinoceros silvestris
AGAGTGTCAAGACCAAAAGTGAGCTAAACCAGGAATAGTTACATGGAGCACGCGTGTAGCGTTGTGTCCCACAGTCACTACGCAACCCTCTGCCTTGCACACGCCGCAGCACTCTCCAGGTAGCTTCGTATACTTAAAACCCTGTTTTGAAAGAAATAAAGAGGAAATGGCATTGAATTGGGATACTGACCTTAACTGGTGGACTTTTGAGCTGCGTGGGGCAGGAATTACTGACATGACAACAGCACTCACCGATGGGCAGTAGGTGTCACAGATAACAGGCTTGCACATCACAGCGGGCCATGAGTAGGAGGATTCAGAGCACGTACATTCTTCACAGGGGCCTGATGGAACGACAGCTCCAGGCTAGGGCAAGTCAGAAAAAAGTCACCATCAGTCGATAGGAGCAAGTTACTTTGTGTATATACATCACACACACTACAGAGCTGAGCTGTGTACGGGCTAAACTGTCCTTAAACACCAGTTTGGTTGGTTCGTCCAAGCAGTTTCTCTTGTTGGTAATACTGTTTTGGAATTAAATTCCGCTAATGCAGAGAGCGGAAAATACTTTTGCTTGTGGGAGGCTGTTGATATGCTGACCTCGCTTAAATAATTAATAATGTTTTCTCTCAGGCCTTTCTGCAAAATATGGCCCGTGACATGGCCCTCAAAACCATCCCCCTGTGTGAAGGTGTATCCTTATAGCGAGTTACTGTGTACTTACTGGATAGTAGGTTTCGTTGACTACACAGCCCTGTCCTGTAAAGAAGGGAGAAAGACGGTGTCATAGAGCTGTCAGGTTGAGCAGAAGCATGTGGGAAAAACCTGCTGCTTTGTGACTCACTATGACAACACACAATTTGCATCTTTCTCCTTTAAGGTGTTTGTATTCCTAAACTCAGGCAAACGCAGCTGTGAGTAAGGGGCGAAGCGGGTGCGGGTGCGTGGTACTTACTGCATTCAAAGGTAGGACAGCAGTCTCCGGGCTGTATGATGGTGAGCGCTTCCTGTCCCTCTAGGCACTGCGGGGGGACCCCGGGGCAGAGGCTGGTGTTGCAGTCTGGTTAAGGGGAGAGAAGAGTTTTTAACGGAGAGCAGTTTTGGCCTGCGTGACCTGCAGAGCTCTTCCCGTGGGGCAGCTACGGTGGTGCTGACACAAGCCAGTTTAACGACTAATTCAGTTTATTTGCCTAGACGCTTTTCAAGTAAATGGGCTTTTCCACAACTTTGGTAAAACAAAGCATTGTCTGAGAGGAATAGAGTGGGTTTCAATGTTAAATTGTAGGAGATTTGCAACAACTCTGTAGAATTTTTTATTCTAAATTTGTTCTCTGCAGGCAGCTGGTAAGTGCTCTGCAAGAAAGTCCTGAGAAAAGCATTATGGACTCAATGCAAAGTAATAAAAAATTGAGAAGTTGTTGCTGTAGTTGCTCCAAATTAATACAGGATATTCCCCATGAGAAAGAACTAAGTACTTACAGCACTCAATCCTGGTGCAGCATGGGTCTTCTGGTAACGGCACCAGAACAGGCATGTAACCTGGTTCATCACAAAACACTTGCTGTGTCAGAGGACATCTGTGTTTTGTGCATTGTATTTGAAGAGTGTATTTGTCACAGTAACATTCCTGGCAATCTTTTGACCATTCTTCTCCTGGCTATATAAAACAGAAAAAAAAAAGAAAAAAATTATATAAATGCATACAAAATTGTTCTGTTTGTTTCTAGTATTTTTAGATTTTATAAGAAACCCTCAAACTGAAGCTAATTAGGGGAAGATGCTGGAGGCCGATGAAAGTTCTGAGCGTGTTCACCCACCTATCACTTTCTATTTATTAGTAATGTTAGTAGAGGGACACGAGAGGTCTAAAGGAGAAGTGACTGAACTTTGCGTGCATTTTTAAATAAATTATCATATGACATATTCCTTTGCACATTAGGTTACAGAGAGAAAGGTCTGTAATTGATATGCAGACTATCGGCATTATCAGCAACAGGCAAACTTTGTTGTCCATCTGTCCCTCCATCTCCAGGGTCTTCAGATAGCCCAATTTATGGAAATAAAAGCAGCACAAAGTTCTGCTACGACCAGCTATCTCTTCTTTCTTCTCTCTCTCCTTTTTTCTTTTTTTTTTTATTTTATTTTTAGTGTATGAGGTGGTGGTTATTGAAAGAATATCCCATCAGTTACTGTTAAATTTCCTAGGGAGTAATGTGGTTTCTGCTCTGGCACTCACAATTATTTTTAAGACTAAAAGGAAATGAACACTTGAAAAATCCCCAAAGTTTCCCCCAACCTAAGCAAAACTTTGTCTTGCTTCTCCTGTCTCTGCCTGATAAACAACATCGGTTGTGATACTCACCATTCTGGATACTCCGTTTAATTCCATACAATCTAGAAAGGAAGGGAAAAATAACAAATGGAGATTTACACCACTGAAAGCTGACACAGAGCAGTGAAATTGTGCAGTTCAAATACAAATACCGTGACGATAAAACCAATAAGAAAATGACTATGCAGAGTAGTTCTTCTGGAATGTAGGATTCTACCATCTTGGTAGAATCTCATGTGGGGACCTTGGTAGACTCCATGAGACCTTGGTAGGTCTCATGTGGGGAAGGAAAAAAGGTAATATCGGTTATTGTTCCATTTTTAGATGGGGAGACGAAAGGAGCTTAAAGATGCTGATTTGCCCATGATCTGACCCTGGTGGCCGAACACAGGCCTCCTGACTATCAATCCCGATCTCTCTTTATTCCCCAAATTAACTACAGGTTACTTACAGCATCCAGGGACACAGAGGTCGCTGTCTCTACTGACAAGCGTCATTCCTTGAGGACAGAAACATCCTTCACTTACTCCATAGCCAGGAAGCTCGATCATGCTAGAGTGGGAGGAAGGCGAGGATTTGAGTACAACGTTTTTTGCAATGGAGCAGGAGACAGAGCGGCCTGTGTAGAAGGTCACCATGTCAGGTACATAGGAGACAAAAGAATTTGAAGTGCGACAGGAGGTGTGTATTCATAAAGCTGATTGGTATTTATAAATCTATCATTAATTATCCGAATTTGTAAGACACTGCATTATGAAGTAACTTCATTTTTTAACGCAAGTAGAGAACGTAAAAATAGAAAAAGAGAAAAATATAAGCAGTTGTTTTGCAGTGGTTTCGTTGGGGTTTTTTTTGTCTTTCCATACCTGTCGTCACAGGTAACAGGATTAATGGGCCCACAAGGTTTGTATACCGTGTTTGCTGGACAGTTGTATGCTGTATGGAAAAAGAAGAGGAAAAGATCAAAAATTGAGAGTACATGCATTTTTCAGTAAAAGCGACTACAGCTTTGTCTTCCTCTGCAGCTTCTGTGAGTAAGGGTGTATTTTTGTAGGCACAGTCAAGTGTACATGTAGGATGTGCTTCCTGGATCAAACACTAATTACTACCCTTTCTCACACACGTTTTTGAGTTCCGCGCTACTTACGGCATACGTTGTTGGTCGCTGCTCTCCAGTCAATGCAGACCCCTCTAGCAGCACACTCTGTAGCATAGATCTCCAAACTGGAGCACTGCATGGATTCTTCGGCTATGCGACATCCATCAAAAACACAGCCTTTGAAAAAGGGTTCTGGTGGTATCACAGCGTGGCATGGCGCGAAAACCCTGCAGGCGGCAAAGAAACCAACCCCTTTTTTGTTAACCAGTCGATGTATTGAATCTGTTCCCGTCAGACAGTGCTTCCCAGTTAATGGCACATGACTTTGTTTCAGGAAGGAACGTGTTACAAGAAACAAACCCCTAAGAACAGCTGATAATCTGGGAGATAGATTCAGGAAAGAAACAGTTTGGGAATTCAAAGGTCCAATTTTTTCTGAAGAAGTTAATGGTCATAGCGTTTCTGTATGCGTACACAACTTTCCATCAGTCGGACACCAGAAATTTAATGAAAAAGGCAACTGCATCAGATCGAGGGAAAAAGAGATGGTAGAAGTAGCTGAGAGAGAGGAAAATAGCTCATACAATAGCTGATAACCCATTAGACCCCACAGCAAACGCAGGAAAGGGGGCCTTTAAAAGTGACCCAGCTGAAAACAAGCTTTTGTCAGAGCTCACACAGGTTTAGGAAACGCTGCAGGAAACAAGCCTTTGGGAAACCCCTGTTTTGCACGAAACGTACAACGAGTGGAGGGTGCTTTGGGCTGAGGTGTTTCTATCTGCTCCATTAACCGGGTTGGTAACCAGGTTCTTTATGGTCTGTAATGAATGTCCACTTCAAATTTAGAGTTCAGTCTTTAATGAATAGTGTAACTAAGGGTGAGGGAGCATGCCCTGGAAGGAAGGGAGGGAGAAAGATAACGTAAATCTGTGTGGTTGCAATTCAGGGAATATGGCTTTAGTGCTTGCTGCATCCCTGGTTTTCTGACTTCACCTCTCCTTGCTCAGTTCTCTTCGGCACGCAAGGCGTTAAAAAAGAGCCGTTTCTTTTGCAAAGGCCTTTTACTATATATCTCCTGTCATTAAGCTGACATTTTCAGCTATTGCTGCATGCTGGGGCTATAGTTCTTACTCTTCTTTTAAGAATCTGAGCCGGCTTTGTCTAGAAAGCGTGAATTAATTTAGTTATTTTCTTACTCGCTCCAGATAAGCTTGCAGAGAGGTGGCGTTTCACAGTGAGGCTTTGGTGGAGGTGTGGTTATTTTCGGGGGTACTGGTACTCCATGGCACGTCTGGTTGTTATCAACGATCCAGTGATGAGCCATTTGAGGACAGGAAGAAATGATCTTACCACTTGGTAAGCGGCATTCATCTAATTTGTTATTGGAACATGTTCCTGGAAAAGACACCAAACGTAATGTCAGAGACGCACTGTACGTTACTGTGCTGAGAGCACGTTTAGATCTGATGTGCTCGTGAAATGAATAAGATGCTTTGCTTCACAGTTATATGAACTTTGATTTTAGGGAAACCCAAACAAACCTGTAACTGCTGCCCCACAGAAAAAAAAACAGGTTGCTGAAATGTTGAGATTTTGCTCGCACAGAAGTTGAAGAGCAGAACTATTTTCATTTCCACTTTACTACCATGAAAACATTTCTGTCAGTCAGGAGACTGCGTGGCCAGAGGAGGTGAGAAAAACCATGGGCGGGCGGGGAAAGAG
>NW_010400016.1:9273-12680 GCF_000710305.1 Buceros rhinoceros silvestris
AAAGAGTCCCACCTCCAGTTAGCGCATTTCTCTTACCACACTGTCCTTCGGTGTTGTTGCCAAATTTGCTGAATGGGAGTTTCACGGAGAAAATCAGCCCGCTGAAGGTGATGGTTGCACCAATCTCTGGTATTTCAACAATCATGTTGATGCCAAGCGTGGAGAAGGAAATGCCATCTTTTTTGAAGCCGGGTTTGACAATCTTTTTGTTGAAGTACATCTGAATGCAGGGTTAGAAAAACCACAACTTCAGAACAAGCACTGCTTCTGCCTGATTGTTTTAAAGAATGTATCTTCTGATCTTCCTAATCGTGTGCAATAATAATTGTCATCATAATCTAAGTGGCCCCGCTGTACCATGTTTGTGCAGACTGTGTGCTACAGCACAGCTTTCTACAGCCAAGTATTTTTTCCGTATCCTCATCGTTATTGTAAACATTTTTCGTATGATAATGAGCGGTAGTTCTCTTGAACTCCAGAAATATTCCTGCCTCTGTTACGGAATAACTTTGCTGTAAAATCACACCGTCCCTATACTACATGTTTCTTGGCATCAGAAGAGTTGGCTGAGCTCAAAATTAAGTCAGTTGTCCCTGGTGCCAGTTTTATGTAGTGGTCATATTTATTCCTCTCTGACGGTAGGTACGGAGAACTTGGCCTGGCTCTGCAGAGGAACACTGAATACTGAGACAAACTCTTCCTCCCACCTTATTGTGTTCTCTAATCAACTAACAATTTCCCCAGTGTAACAGCGGGGACTGATTTTCTGTTTTCTCTGGCTCACCAGCACTATTGTGGGATTGTGACGGTGAGGTGACACCCCCAGACACCTCTTTTCTTCAGCTGTACTGCTCCTCCCAGCAGGGAGTTGGAGGGGAAAGAAACCATGTCCCGGCTCAGTTTGGTGCCTGCAGAGGGAGCGGTCCCTGGTCATCCGGCCAGGAAGGGACACACACACACGACTTCATGAGAGAAGAATCACGCATGTGATTTGGATTTTGTGTTTCTTCATAATGTGGTTGTTTACCCAGCGAATGGCACAATGTGCTAGTTTTCATGAAGGATGAATCAAATACCAGCGTAAGCGTTCTGTGTCTTCTCTCTCTATCAGCTGAGAGTCTGTTTCCCAGTGTTGTTTATATACCCACACACATGCCTAATATATTTATACCTGCAGAGTGCTGAGCTCTTTCTGACAGTTTGTTCTTAAAAACTGGTGTAATCTTTCTTTTCCTAATGATACCCTCTGCTCTCATCACCTCCACGATATGGTATTCCATCAGACTGTATTTCAAGTGAGAATCAGTAGGGTCTATGGACCTTGTCTCTCTCTTTCTTTCTTTCTTTCTTTTTTTCTTTTCTTTTTTTTCCCCCCCAAAAAACAGAGAAATAAAAACCTTGTATCTTACCACATTGCTCATCACACCATTCACGAGTTCACGGGTCAGCACCACTTCAGCAGATTTGTAGAAAATAATAATGGATTTAGGGCAGGAAAGTCCATCTTTTGAATCGCAGTAATAATTGTCAATGTAAACACGGAAGTTGTCATATTTAGGTACAATCTGTTTCACCAGGACGTAAGTGCAGTTTTCAAGGAAAGTGTAGTAGGTTCCATCAAAAGTAATGTAATGAGGATCACCCCATCCACTGCACACACCTGGCAGAGAGAAAATAGTTAGAAGAGTAACATGAAAATCAACATAGAAGAAAAAGATTTAGAAACTGAAGTGAATATACTACCTTTTACAGAGCAAAACTAAGAAAACAAAATGCCCATATAATCTCTGCAAAGTTTTGCTTTTTTTTCCCAAGAGTTTATTCGTTAATCTACCAGCTCTTACATTGACACTCGTAGTGGTAGCAGCAGCCGTCTTCATCAGGTACCAGTATTGGCGGGTATTTGTTGGCACAGGTAATGTTCTTCACGGGTGGGCAGTGCACGGTGTGTATATCAACACTGTTGTTTCCCTTACAGATGACTTCTGTGCAGTTGGATATCTTGTATCTTTGTCCAATCTGCAAAATGAACAAAAATTGCTGTCACGTGAGTTTGCAAACCGATGCGAACTTTACTCATCTCTTTGGTTTATGGTATATTGTTTCCAGTAATGGTGGTATTGGAAAGGAAATTAATGTGTGTTACTTCTCCTCAACTTGTGGTGCTAATGATTTGTAATGTTGACCAGAGGTAGTCGTAATCCTGACCGTGATACGGAGAATGAGAAATTGTTTTGTTTTCTAAATCTGAAGCAAAGACTAAAAGGAAAACCTTCACTGCTAGTACATGGTTGTCAATATTCCACACATTTATTTTTTATGACAAAAGTATGTGGGAACCTTAATCCCAGATACTTCTTCTGCATGAGGAGCTCTCCTGAGTGTTGGGGGGATAGGTGTTAGCTGAAGGAAATGTTTGTCCTTCGTCCTAGCTATGTCTATTGCACTTCACTGTCAGCAAAGACCATTGCTTTCGAGAAAAAAAAGAAGGAATGTGTACAGAAGTACAGGTAAGAGGGCAGGACAAGAGAAGCAGATACAAGCCTCCACAGAAGCTTTTGTTTAGTGAAGAAACGCACAAGAAAAATCCCTCTGTTATTTCAGGAGGCAGGTTTGTTGTCTGTACAATGCAGTGTGTCAGAAAGTGTTTTACTGACACCAAGGTCGTTAGAAAAGATGATTATATCTTGCTTTCTCAGCATGAAAAAATTTCAAACGAAGGAGATATAAATTTTACGTGATGTACCGATGCCCATCGGTAGCACTGATTATTCTGTCAACCAGCACATACAAGGTCTAAAGACTGCGAACTCTTCCTCTCTGGAAGCAGCGTAAAGATGATGTTACTTTCTCATAACACAGAAATGACATACCTCTAGGGGAGGGTAAGTAGAAGAAACACAGCCAGGGAAAGGAATTCTTCCAGAAGTGGTAGGCTGAGGAGTTGATGGTGTTGGGAAAGTAGTGGTTGGAGGAGTAGTACTGGTACAGTGTTCAGTGTATCGTTCAACGGTACAAGTTTGGCTACAGAAGGCGTAAAATCGACATCCATCACTATCCATCCTGCTGTAAATCAACTCGCCTAAAAAAAAAAAAAAGAAAATGCACTCAGATAGGAACAACAAATAGATTTAGAAAAGTGCAGATATTCAACAAGACACAAAAATATTAAAAGGCAAAACCTGAGAATATATCAAAGGAAAATGAGAAAAAATGTGATAAAAAATAGATAAAAAGCAAAACAAATCAGATACAGAAATTGAAAAAGCATGTAAACTAACCGGGTGAAAACAGATCCTTGCCAACTTTACAGAAACAAGTTGTGGTAGACAGACGTGTAAAAGTACTGCTGGAGGGAACAACCGTGGTGGTCAGGGGTGTGGTGGTGGGGCAGTTGATGTTGGGCA
>NW_010400017.1:0-261 GCF_000710305.1 Buceros rhinoceros silvestris
GGGCTCTGGCACTCCTCGCTGGCACCTCCAGGGGTTGACTGGTGTCCCTGTGTTTTTGTTGTCCTCCCCAGATCTTTCCCAGCTCCCCACCCCACACGTTCACTCCACTCCAGCCCCTCTGCCGGGCCCTTCCCAGCCCATCTCTCATGCTTCCATGGCCACCGCTTCATCCTTCACTCCAGCTCCCATCCAAGGTACCGTAAGCTCCTTTTCTCTCTCTTTACGGACCCGCTGCTCCCCAGCCCGGCGGGAGAAGCTCCA
>NW_010400017.1:548-1029 GCF_000710305.1 Buceros rhinoceros silvestris
CTGGGGCGCCGTAACAGTCCTTCCAGCTCTGCCGGCAGTTGGTGGCAGCCAGCGAGCTGCCACCCATGCTTTGTGTCCGTGTGAGATGTCACCCCTCTGTCCTGTCACCACTGTTTGTCCCACCCTGTCCTGTACCAAAGCCTCCTCTGAACGTTTCCATGGCTCCGTCCCTGCCGAGCCGGTGGGGCGCAACCGGCAGTTGGTGGCAGCCAGCGAGCTGCCACCCATGCTTTGTGTCCGTGTGAGATGTCACCCCTCTGTCCTGTCACCACTGTTTGTCCCACCCTGTCCTGTACCAAAGCCTCCTCTGAACGTTTCCATGGCTCCGTCCCTGCCGAGCCGGTGGGGCGCAATGAGAGGAGCGGGAGGAGATTTGTCCCGCCGTGACGCGGGACCCCAGCGCTGGCCGGTGTGGGACCCCCCTCGGGGTCACACCTTCCCTGGGGCAGGCAGCTGGGTACAGGGGGGGCTTTGCCAGTGG
>NW_010400018.1:0-407 GCF_000710305.1 Buceros rhinoceros silvestris
AAGTTTCCCAGCGCACGCCAAAGTTTTCAGCGACTTTCCCAGCCTTGAGCCCATCCTCTTCCTCCTCCGCCTGCCGGTCCCCCCGCTCCCCGGCCGGCCGCCGCACTCACCTCCAGAGCTTGCCCAGGGTCTTGCTGAGCTCGGCGTTGTGCAGGTGCGGGTACTGGTCGGCCAGCTTCCTGCGGGCCGCCTGCGCCCACACCATGAAGGCGTTCATGGGTCTCTTCACGTGGGGCTTGTTCTTGCTGGATCCGTTCACCCGCACCGGCATCGGGACCAGGGTCCAGTCGTAGCCCTTGAGCACTTGGCTCACCGCCTCTCGGATGCACACCGGGAACTTGTCCTCGTCGCTCTCCTTCTTCAGGTCCGGGTCCCCCTTGGGGAAGGTGTTTTCTTGGGGTCTGGTG
>NW_010400018.1:580-908 GCF_000710305.1 Buceros rhinoceros silvestris
CCAGAGGGACAGGGAGACCCAGCGGAGTCATCCGACATGGTGGGGCTGGGGGCGTCGGAGATGCATTTGTCCTGTTCTTCTGTCATTTTCATGAAGGGGTCTAGGAGATTCATGCGAGAAAGTGGCAGGGGGGAGGGGACAGGGGGTGAAAAAAATTTAAAAAAAAAAAAAAAGTAAAACTCGGAGAAGCGAAGCCTCCACCAGCGTGGAGTCCGGCTGCGGAGCGGAGGGAGAAAGCAGGAAAAAGTTCGCAAAAGTTTCTGACGATTTCTCCCTCCTCTAAATGAAAAAAACCAAAATCACGGGCAGGGGGACACGAACTTCTGCA
>NW_010400019.1:0-19692 GCF_000710305.1 Buceros rhinoceros silvestris
TTTGGGAAGGGAGAGAGGTTAATAGAGAGCAGCTGTCATTCATTTAGCGGCCAACCCAGCCCATGAAAAGAGAAAACTCTGAGAAGCTAATTTAAGTCAAATGCAGTGAATGAAACCAAACAGTAATTATTAGGGTGTGAGGAGGAAGAACAGAATTAGGCTGCAATATCGAGTACTTTTGGCTCACAAGGTAAATATTTTAAATATGCATTCTATGGCACTTACTCTTCTTAAGACCTCTCTTTTCCCTCATTTGCTGCTTGCCACATATGCATCTCTCAGGAAAAGTGACTGAGAACACTTTGTGGAAATATTAAACTAATTCAGAGTTTCCAGGGAGGGAGGAAGGGAATTGGAGACTGTGCCATGCAGAGGGAGGGAGGCTATGAAGTGGGTAGCCAGACTGGTGTCCTCTTTAGTCTTTGAAGAAAGGTTTTGACAGACATGTGCGGTCCTCAATGTTAGTTACGAGAAATTCAGCAACGAGTGTAGGAAGGACCCAGCTGAAGGATTTGAATATGAAATTGAATGAGCAAAAGCAATAGAGATTATCTTTATTGCATATCTTCAGATGCCACACTTTGAGCTGGGTGAACAGGCTCAGCTGTCATCACTGAAATGGTATTCCATGATCATAACAGCTGGGAGCAGAGATTGTTTGGAATAGGTAAAAGATGCATGGTTTTGGCCAACTTAGATTGAATTGTATCTGGAAAGGTATCTGTAAAATTATGTAAGAAGGGGGGAAAGAAAAGATTAACAACTGTGAGAATAGAAACAAAACAGGCAGTGGCACAAAGATGATCGCAGACAAGGAAGAATAAGGACCAAGAACAGGACTGGGGAAATGAAGCAGTAAGAAGGAACAGCATATCCACATGTTAAAATAGAAGTCTCAGGCGAGGCTGTCCTGAAGGCAGGGTGAAAGAGAGAAGGACTTAATTCTACCAATAGACCTAGGAGGTACAGTGAGCACTTGCTGCAAGACGATGTCAGGAACACCTTGTCATTGGCTGGTAATCTGACCAGCATCGTTCTTGTGTACAAGTGAGGTTTTCTGCAACTGCTTTCTCTGGCACGTAGGTATTTGAAAAGTCATTTTGATGCTACAATCATCCATCGTTGATGAAGTCTGGTATCTTTGTTTGCAGTGCTGTATGCCACAGGTATCTTCATCAAGGGGCTTGCTTCATCATGTCATTGTTTCTTTTCTTCTTAATAGTTTTGGTCCTTCTCTGCTTTCTACCATGATGTTTTCTTCTGGGAATCTTGTGCTTGTTCTTCTTCATCCATTTCTTAACTTTTCTAATCCGTGGGCTCACACAGAACTTTCTGTCTTCAATGTAGATACTGCCAGAGCAAAAACTGGTTGTCAGTTTCAAAGAAAATACGTAAACCTCAACTTTTTAAAATTATCATACTTGTCACTCACCTATGAAGACCACAAAGTTAAAATTGGTTAGTCTTAAATTATATTTTATACTATGTCTATTCATTTTTGTCTGGTTTCAAATATGTAAAAATTAGGATCCAAAGTTTTGGATCCAAAATTAGGATCCAAAGTGATTACACTTGTGTTCCAAAACCTGGAAAAACAGCTTTACTGCTTCAGTCAGTCTGCAAAGAACCACAGTACAAACCAGTATATTTCTATGGTCAGTAAAGAGGTAGACCTCTTTCTTATTATTATTATTATTACTGTAACGATCATCATGCAAATGTCTAGAAACAAAAAATGTCTAGGATTTCTTTGAAATTTATCGATTTAACACCAACAGTGTGATATTGTACCAGCTCCCACGCCCCCACCCCCCCAAAAAAAAAAGTAAAAACAGCTTTACAGGTAAAGCTGGTTTTATGAGTTTAGGCAGGTTTTGTAGAGGATCAACAGTTGTAAAAAAAGAGGATTCCTAAGGTGTGTGAGTCATTCTTCAGTTCTGAAAATAAAGCAGGTGTCAAAGTTAGTGCAGGCTGAAAAATAATCAGTATTATTACAGAAGAGGAAATCCAATCTTAGCAGTCAGGAGTTTAACTAGCACAAGGAAGGACAGTTCTTAAATCACACACAATCTTGTTTTTCATCGAATTTGGTTCACATTCTAAGATTCTGCTTGTTTAAATGGCGCCTAATAGTTTTTGACTTGACAGTACCCCTTTCACAGTGAATGACCCAAACCATCTCTTACATAACAGCTTCTAGGCGGCACAGGCCATCCGCTTGCTGGATTTCAAACCTCTCCACTCTTCGGAGAATTCCTTTGGGAATTTCATCTGAAATTTCCGTGCAACAGTTAAAGGCCCCAGGAAACAAGGCTAAAAAGAGTAATAACAAAGTTAGAAACAACATAGAAATGAAGGGGACAAGTCATAGCTTGAATTCATAGAATCACAAAACGGTTGAGGTTGGGAGAGACCTCTGGAGGTCATCTCGACCAGTTCCCCTGCTCAAGCAGGGCCACCAGGAGCTGCTTGCCCCGACCATGTTCAGACACATTTTGACAGTCTTCAGGGATGGAGACACCACAATGTATCTGGGTAACCCGCTCCAGCGTTTGACCACACTCACAGCAAAAAAAAAAAAAAAGAGTGCTTTCCTGGGTTCAGACTGAATTTCACATGTTTTTAATTTGTGCCCACTGCCTCTTGTACTGACAGTGGGCACTACTGTGAAAAGCCTAGCTTCCTTTTCTTCTGTCATTCCTATCAGGTATGGGATTGATGGTTTTAACACCTTGAAGAGAACTCTCTTGAGCCTTCTCTTCTCCAGGCTAAACTGTCCCAGCTTTCTCAGCCTTTCCTCACAGGCAAGTCGCTCCAGTACCTCACTGTGACTAAGCAAGTCATGTATTCATTCTCTTGGCTAAACTGTCCCAGCTTTCTCAGCCTTTCCTCACAGGCAAGTCGCTCCAGTACCTCACTGTGACTAAGCAAGTCATGTATTCATTATCTTTCCCTCATTATCAGGCCCTGAAGGTCTTGTGATCCAAGTAGACAAATCAAACAGATTTCTTCTTCCCTTCCCTACCAGACCCCAGAACCAGCAGGTACTGCTGCATGGTGTTACTCCTCCCCGGATGGAGGACTTAGCATTTTCCCTCCTTGGACTTCAGGAGATTTCTCTCTGCCTATTTCTACAGCCTGTTGAAGTCTATCCGTAAAGCAGAAAAACCATGTGGTACATCAGCCACTGCTCCCAGATTTTTATCATCTGCAGACTTGCTGAGGGCACATTCTGTCCCATTGTCCAATTCCCTCCATCAGCTCAAGGACAAGCAAAACTATGCAGCTTGGAGATTTATCTAGCATGTGAGGGTCTCAGGATCAAACCCATGCTTCCAAGTAAGCACAGCAAGGACTCCTGTGTCCCAGTCCGTGAACTAATCTGGGAGAAGTGGAGAGTCTTCTTCCTATCCGTTTTAATTTTTTTTTCCCCAGCCTGTAAGTAATGCTGCTCTTCAAGTAATCATTCATTCTTGGAGCACAAAAAGTTGCAGAAAAAAAAAAAGAAGCAGGTGAATTAATTTCAGTTCCTGAAATTAAGCAGGACAAGAGAATTCTGTTTAAAATTTAATTTTCCTGTAAACAAGAAGGTTGTGTGCTCTGTTCCTTACACAAGTGCTTGCTGAGCACTGGAATAACAGATGCTGGCAAGGCTAGACCAGTGAGCTCGAGCAACCAGCTGTGTAGCTGAGTAGCCAAAGACCGGTCACACTATCTGCTGCAGCTTGCAGGGGGCTTTCATAGTGGTGGGGTTGATGAGCTTTCGCCCTTGGAAGCAAGGCTGAAAGAAAGCAGCTGGCCTAGCAGTTACCTCCTCACAGAGGAGGGTTATAAATAATCATTTGGTGCAGAAGGATTAATTAAGTGTTGAATGCTACCTGTATTATTTCCCTGTTGTCCTTTGCTTTGCTCTCTTCCTCAGCATAACGCTTGTGAAACCAAGCAAATGGGAATTCAGCTCACTGAGTGCCAGTAAGTTTAATTTTTTTCTGAGGGCTCAAGACAGCATTGGTGACAGTAAAGTATGAACTTCTGTGGTCACCAGTCTGCTCCTGGCAGAAGGATTAAGTGGCATAAAAACTCAAGGAGTGAAGGAATCACAGAATGTTGGGGGTTAGAAGGGACATCTGGAGATCATCCAGTCCAACCCCCTGCTAGAGCAGGTTCACCTAGAGCAGGTTGCACAGGATGACGTCCAGGCAAGTTTTGAATATCTCCAGAGAAGGAGACCCCACAACCTCTCTGGGCAGCCTGTTCCAGTGCTCTGTCACCCTCAAAGTCAAAAAGTTTGTCCTCGTGTTCAGGTGGAGCATTTCTGACAGATTGAGAACCTGCTAGTAATTTTTTACTGTGTTCCAGTTTGTGCCCGTTGCCCCTTGTTCTGTCACTGGGCACCACTGAGAAGAGCCCGGCCCCATCCTCCTGACACCCGCACCTTAGATATTTGTAAGAATTGATAAGATCCCCTTTCGGTCTTCTCTTCTCCAGGCTACACAGACCCAGGTCTCTCAGCCTTTCCTCTTAAGAGATGCTCCAGTCCCCTCGTCATCTTCATAGCCCTCTGCTGGACTCTCTCCAGGAGTTCCTTGTCTCTCTTGAACCTGGGAGCCCAGAATTGGACACAGTACTCCGGAAGTGGCCTCACTAGGGCAGAGTAGAGGGGGTGGAGAATCTCCCTCTACCTGCTGGCCACACTCTTCTTAATGCAGCCCAGGACACGATTGGCCTTCTTGGCCTCAAGGGCACATTGCTGACTCATGGTTAACTTGTTGCCCACCAGCACTCCCAGGTCCTTCTCTGTGGAGCTGCTTTCCAGCAGGTCAATCCCTAACCTGTACCTGGGTTATTCCTCCCCACGTGCATGATGCTACACTCTCTTTTTGAAGGGTAATTATACTTTGAACTGTATCTGAGGTTGCCAGCTGTGCTTTTTGGAGAGGTCTAGTCCTGTGCTGCTTTGGGGTCTAGTAAACTAAAACACTTGGGAAGGTCAGCACTGCCAGCCTCCCATGGAATGGCTGGGAATTACAGAAGTTTGTAAGGTGACCCAGCTGTCTCCTGAACTCTTCCTCACCTGATTTCTCTGGTGCCTTGCTACCACACCTTGCCCTCACCCCACTTTACGTACTTGGAAACACTATTTGCTTTAATCCTCAGCTGAGAACCATCTGTATTGCACTTTATGGTGCATTATGAAGGACTATATGGTACTATGTTAGTCATTTATACACTTTGTAACTGAAAATTAGGAAATTAATATTGATGTATATATTTATAAGGAAAAATATACACAAACTTGAATAAGGAAAATAAAGCAAAAATTTTTATGTATCCAGGTGGGCTTATGAGTATCTCACTGGCCACTCATGACAAACAGCCCTTTTGCAAGGAACTTAGCCTATAGGAATTGCATCTTTTAGAAACTTGTTTATAATTGCATCTTTAGATATCGCTTGTAAGACTAGTTGAGTAGCAGTTTTAGAGTGAATTCAATTACCTGATGCTCAGTCAATTTTGAATCAGATCATTCAGCCGCTGACAGATACCTGCTTCGTGCAGCTGTACAAAAAGCTGTGCCTCCCAACGTGAGCACGTGCAGCAGACTGCGTGTGAAACTGGTGAATACACCGACGGAAAGCAGACTGGAATTCTGTATAAAATGTGAATGGGGTGGTGCCGATGTTCTTGCCAAAGAGACAAACGCATTTCTGACAGAGATTGAGAGACTGCTAGTAATTTTTCACCCGAGGTGTGCGCCTGGGGAGGCTGTCTTGCTGCTGGCAGTTTGTATGCGTGTTTGCCTTGAGGAATTCTGTTCTGCACGGCTTTTATGACAAAAAAATTAAACAAACAAGTTGTTGCTTTCAAACAATTTTTTGTTGTTCTGTGAAAGTACAGCTACAAGCTGGAAAATAGAAATTAATTATCTTTGAATCACAGATGAATGCATGGCATCAGGGTCTTTACGTCAGACAACATGAAAGTGTCATCATCAACCTTGTGTTGACAGAGGCACTTGTGATAACTGGTACCTTATGACATTTGAGTCAGTTTTAAAAGTGATTTTTAAATTTTTTTTTTCTGAGTGTGAAGAATGACCAGGGCAGTGAGTCAAGGAAATCCCGTATTTCCTCAGAGCCCCAGGAGAGGGGATGCTGCTCTTCTGAAGCACTGAGCCATCCTGCAGCTCCGTTGCCCAGTCCTTTATTACTGTCTCTGTGCTTTAATCCCAAAGCAGGCTCTTCTGCATAAAATTTAACATGGCAGGGAGGTCTTTGCCTCATGAGGGGGGGACCAGATGGAGAAAAAAGAGGCGATTAAGCCACACGGGAATAGATGGCGAATGATGGAGCCATTGTGTACACCACTCCTGTGCTTGCTCTTAACTATGCTTGGTTTCACTTTGGCCTCTTATGACTAAACACGATAGGAAAAGCTGTGATCTAGGTGAGAACCGTGGGATCTGTTCTGATCCCTGTCTCCATTTCTTTCTGCTCCAGACCCAAACCAGCGGCCTTAGGCAGGCCCTGGGCAGCTGTTTTCCACACAGGTTTCATTCCAGCAGTTAGTGTTCTGACCAGGCCTTCGGTGGTCCCTCCTGAATCCTGCTGGCAATAGAGGAGCCTGTCAGTACTGCCGGCAGAGCACTTAGTTGACCTTTGTGAAGAGGTTGTGACCCACAGACTGCTGAGTCAAAGTCATGCTGTAGACATTCTTCTACGTAACGCTCGTGCTTACACAAACTAAGGGAGCCCAGCAAAGGTGCATAGAGCTGTCAAGCACAATGGGTTCCCTAAACCTACTGCGTGGTCTGAGGGACAGCTTCTCTTGCCTAGCGAGATCCACAAACTGAGGCGCTTTCTGTAAGACCTACTGCCAATGTGCCTCAAGTTCACTAGGAACTGATACAACTGTGCACCAGTTGCACTACTTTGGCGCACCTGGGGCTATTAGCAGCAGGCATTAGTGTTTCCTAATGGGATTCTCTGTGGTTACAAAGTGGGCTTTGTGCATCTGGAAGAAAAACCCTTTGCATTGATTAATCTGATTGACGTCTTGCTGAGTAGAAACACAGTATGTGCTGAAATGCACCTGGTCGATCTTGATTCCGTAGACAAGTTTCAGCTCTTAATCTGGCGTTGCTGGTTTAGGAACACAGAATCCAGTCTCCATCCTTGGAAGGAAATTTATTACCACAGCACCTTATATTATATCACTTCATGTTAACTTCTGTAAGGCAGTTCATTTAGTACTTCCTCGCTCATGAAGCTGCCAGAAAATGTTCCTCTCGTCTAAAACATACTTGAGGCTGTTTTAAGAGTTCAGTACCTAAAATCAGGTCTTTTTAGCTTAACCTAAAGCAAGTCATCAACTATTTTGTTATGCAGGAGGCTCTGATCCTGGTTGGCAGGTGCACAAAGTAGGATGCTGGAATCCTTGGCAAATGCAGCATGGCTGTACTCTGTAAAAACACGGAAGCTGCTTTGTAGCTGGAGATGAGAGGGGAACTCAAATGCTGAAAAATGCTCTAATGCATCCTACTACTTTCACTGCATGGTAATACACAGAGTTAGAGCACAATTCTGAGAAAGAGATAAACAAGAGATAGAAGGGATTCTAAGCTATATCTGCTGAAATGGTGAAAAGAACAGTAAATAAATTCTAAATCATAACATATCAATATATAGATCATACTGTCTAATTTTGTGGCCAAGCATAAATACAAAGAAAGTTATGCAGTGATACTTTTCCTGTTCTCCTATAAGGACTGCTGCTGATACAGACATTTTTAAGGCTGGAAGACTAACTGGAGATGGACAGACAGGTACATCATATATGTCATGATTTTCATATAGGTGTTTGTCCATCAAATCACTATCAGTTTGCAAGCTGTCTGCCCCATACAACATCCCTGATACTCTGGACTACAGAGCATCAAGGAAATGCAGGCTGAAAATTGGCAAAGTGGTGCGTAGTATTGATGTAGTCAAACAAACACTAGTATCTGATGCCTTATCAGAAGGTGAATTACCTGCTATTCCTAGCAAAACCAAACCACACAATGTCTTGCACATAAAGATCCACAAAGAAACTGTCATGTGAACATAAATCTGTTTCTTTTTCTATAAAGCAATGCAATTTGACAAGAGGGAACCAATCTCTCGCACTGTCCCTCTGACCAGATCAGCATTAGTGGAATAACTTGACTAGGATAACCCCACTAACTCCTTTGGGAAGACCCGGAGACCCTTATTTAACCCTGTAGCATTCAACACTTGGTTTTGTTGCTTTTACTGTATAGGAATTGCCAAATTTCTCTCTTAGTATCTTTAAGATGAAATATACATAGGAGCTTCTGAAAGAGAACATCTGTCTTCTCAAACTGAATTTCAAACCAACCACCTTTGAGATATGCAGCAGGCTGGACGCTTACTCGGCTATGCCGTGCTGCCTACTTCAGTGCAGGTATGACTGCACTTGGTGCTCTGTAAATCCCTGGCACTGAGGTGGGATGATGGAAAACTAGTAGGGTTTTTTTAATGTAGACTTGCAAAGCCTTCTTTTGAATTATATTAGGGAGGGAAAAAAAAAAATCCGTGTCACACTCTACAAACTCAGCTTGACCTCATTTTCTGGCATTGCCTGGCAGGGACACATCCCAGTGGCTGGGTGTAACTCTGGCCACCAGATGGCTTTCCTGGCCTCTGTCAGCAGCTACCAACTCACACCCACCAGCAGAGGAAACTTCTGCAAGTTTGCATGCATCAGCCCCATTCCTACTTGTGTATGAGTTACTGAAATGGATGCATACTGGCCATCCCAAGATGCCTAAACCTAGTTAGAGTTAACCTTAAATCTAGTTCAGATCGGGAGGTGTGCCAGATAGCCACATTCTGTTCTTCCCATTTTTATTGCGGGTTCTGCTGTTTGAATATTGTTGCTAAGTACAGAGCATGTTTGCATGTTAGGTGGTGAAGGTATTTCCTTCATTTGCATGTTAGGAAAGTTAGGTGGTGAAGGTGTTTCCCCTGTGCCAGATGGTTCGATATAAAAGAATGTGTTCTAAGAGAACCTTTACTTTGACCTGTGCATGTACGTGCCAGTCCTATTGTGCAAGACTTGCTGACTGGCCAGATGATAAAACTAATAGAAGAGCACCTGCAGATCCTTCCTACGCCAGCAGGTGCAGTGGCCATTTTAACAGGGTAAAATTTTAAGGCAGATTTTGCCCATGTGTCGTCTAAATCCTCAAGGAACCCCACAACTCCTATTCCTACTGAAGCCAGCGGAGCTTGAGAAAGGAACATCTCAGAGGCTGAAGTGCTCCAGAATTTGAGTTCTCTTCTATGTGAACACAGCTCATTTTACAGTAGAAAATTACAAAGAAAAACTAAGAATTCAAGCACAACACTGGCTAATCTGTTTTGAAAACTGTTTAATTTTGACAAAAATGCAAGAAGACAAAAGCAAGTGGTATTAGATCTCCTGAATCCTCGAGACATGCTGCACCAAATGCAGAGCAAAGCTGCATGTAAAACCGCTTTTCTGTTGAGAGAAATCAGTTACATGAAGTTTGTCATACAAAGTTTTTTGAAATCTTTGCCATCCAGGGCAATTTAACTTTAAAGGAAAAAGACGGAGTAATTTTCTGAACATATTCACTCTCAAGAAGCTTGGAAAGGAGGAAATTGCATCTGAAGTAGAGAGATCCCTTTAAACAAATAGTGAAATTTTATTAGGTGATCCCAGAGGAAATCATTGCTTTAACACTCTCGTGCCTTCGGCAGTTAAAATCTCTCAGCTACTGTGTTCTAGATAATGTTTGCTATAACAAATAACCACTTGGAATTTCCTTGCTTAAGCCATTTTACTGAATCATAAAGTCCCACATCTGTTGCGGAAACCTCGAGGAAATGCTCAGGTGAAGCCCTGACTCCTCTGAAACAAATCCCAATTGTTCTGAGCAGGTTAAGACAGCCAGGTTTCACTTTTTAACCCTTCAGCACAGACATTTAAGCTTTCATCTGCGGTTCTGTACAGACCTGCAAAGGCTCAAGCAGACACAATCCCAGGTAAACACCCTCTTGGTCTTTTTTTCTTTTAGGAAATTAAAGCATAGGAATAGATGAAGTACAGTTTTACTTACTCTCAGACGTCTGACTAACTGTGACTGCTAGAATAGCCAAAACAGTGATCAAGTTCACATCCATTCCTCCTAGGAGCTGCGGGAGCACAGCCACAGAGCAGGCGGTAAGCTGCAAGAACTAACACCTGACCCTACCTCCCGGCTGCTGGGGATGAACGTGACTCAAAGCCCCACCCTGAGCAGCAGTTTGAAGTAGGCTCCGTCCTGTGGGGCACTACGGACTTCAGCAGGATTCCTCTTCTCATCTGTAGGTGCCTGGTTAAGTGTTTTACCAGATGGGAAAAGAGGCTCTTTTTCACATAGTACTTGAAGATGGTCCTGCCTTATGCACGGATCCTCCCAGCCCTCCTCACTGAAGAGGGTCTTCAATAATAGAAATGCTGAGAGCAGAAATACTTCAGAAACAAATATTTGCAGGATTAAGGCAGAAGAAAAAAACCCTTCTGCTATTGGGTATCCTCTCCATGGAAGCTCAACATGCAACGTCATGGGCCAAACCTGCTGTACGATAAACAGGCACAACCTCAAGAAGCCCTCAGCCTTGCACTAGCTTTGCATTTGACGTATGCGTTTTCAGCCTGTAAAGACCGTGAGCAAGGGCCATGTTATTTGTCACATTTTATTCTCTCACTCCCTTTTTGCCCACTGGTAATGCAGCAGCTGTACTGTTCATTAAAGAGATTCTGCAACATTTTTGGAGAAAGCCAGTTGGAGAAAATCTGCAGCTGGTGTTTCTCCTTCGATTTTTTCCTCCTCAAATCTGGTTTCTGCATTTCAATAATTTCCTGTGATATCAGAAGAACACTCAGTCTGAGCAAACATGTAGCTTTCAATGGGGAGAAAAAAAAAAGATATGCATCTGGAGGCTGATAATATCTGTAATGCCTCTGTAAGTGTATTGGAAAAGTCTTTTTCTGACTCATGCAGGCATTGAGCAAAACCGTCTCTAGGAAAAATAACTGCTCAAATTTCCTGCTACACTTCACATAACATCACTGGTTCAAACATTCTAAAGCCCCAGAAGATTACTGTGTGGTCTCTGAACGGAACAATATGGCTGTACGGATAGTAAGCAGTTGCCATGCTTTGCCATACTCCAGCACTGCCATTGCAGTGCAGGCTGTCTGCTTTGACCTCTTCCAGGGCTGAAATACAAAAATTGGTCTGGGAATTCCCTAGACTGTTCAAACAAGCTCATCTTTGCTCTAGCTCATTACAGACATTCTCAAATTTCTAAATTTCCAGAACACAAGGCAGGAAAATATTGCTAACCTCAGGGACTTTAATCTGCACTTACACTGTCCCGACAGCAGTTGTGCAATTCCAGACAGAGTGCAATCAAACTTCCTGGATATCACAGTTTTACTTCACGGCTCTCAGTTTCTGCTTGACGCTGTTATCTACCAGGATAAGAGAATGGGGCAAGTGCCTGTTTCGAATGAAAGTCTACTGTTAAGAGGAGAAAGAGTAGTAGATAATGATGTGTGCTGTTTACAGTATAATTTCTGGGAAGTCATTTATGTTGAAATCAGCAAGCTGATTCATTGTCACCATTTAATTACAGTGAAAAACCTTTGTTATAAAAGCTAAAGCACCATGGCCAAAACTAAGACAGGTCACAACACCTTTGTTAACATGAGCTTAGATAAGGTCAAGACTATCAGCAGCATTAATGTCCTTAATGAAGAGAAATAAGATGGATTAAGACCAATTCAGTGAGACAGGTGTTACTGGAGTAACGTGATAAAGAAACAGCTTCAGCCAGTATTAGATTTTGTATTCCAGCTTCTGCTTGACACCGCCAAGTGAGGTGCTCTTTGTCCTTGCCGATAATTAACTAGTTTGTTCTGTCAAATACTCCATGTGGAAACTCCAGATACTGTTTTAAAGGCCAGATACAGGTTACAGAAGTCTCACCACAGTGGGAGTTTGGCGAGCTGTAGCAGTGATGGGGATGGGGGAAGAACTAAAGCACTCCACGTTTTTTAAAACCAGTTCCTGCAGTGCCGATTCCACAGTGTTCCCAAGTAGCTGGTCACACACACACACACACATGCTGTGTTCTCAAAAACATGTGGTAAATACAAACCTCTGCAGGTATTTATTTCTCTGCTGCTGGCAGCAGACTACAGCATACTGCATAATATTTACTTCTTCAGTCACATTACTCAGTTTGAGCTCAAGTTTTACATCTTATCTTCCCTCACAGTGTCATTGGTAGGTCCAAAATCAATTAAATGTCTCTTTACTTCAGTGGGAAACTGCAGCAAGGGAACCATGATTATGTCAGACCCGGAACATGCTTTCTGCTTTATGGAGGCTGTATAATGTGTCAACAATTTAAAATGCTAAACCTATTAGAACAGGATAAAATGTAAACTGAGGAAACAATTCTGCTTTATGAGATTGAGAAGTTAAAAATAAAAATAAAGGCAGGGAATAATAGCAAATATTGTGCTATGGCCTTACACAAACGTGCAGGCAGCCATGCAGCTTACAAAGGAAGAACAGGTGAGCTTACAAAGGTGAGCCAGAAATTCTTTTCCAAGAATTGCACTGACATAGTTGACTGTGGCATTAGTTATAAGTACAGCTAAAGGCAAGTGGAGCATTTTATTGACATACTGGCTTGGCTTGCATTTGGAGTTCAAATGAAAGTGCAACCTGCAGGCAGAAAGTGTTGCAAATGAGACGGAGGTCATTATTCTGTCCTGAGAAACAATGCAAAACCTTGTTCTAATCCTTTTTGAAGTTCTATCTTTTATATGTGAACGTAGGACTGCTGGAAAGTCCAAAATGGACAGCTCTTTTAAGCTGAGACTTCAGCAGAGGTTAATGACAGTAATTTAATCTATGTTACTATGCATTGTAACATAATGCCGTCAGCTATACATGCCTTTCTCCAGCTACTGGGGCAGAGGCAGGAGTAAACTGACGCCCCACACACGCTACTCAAGAGCCAAGCATTTAACCCAGAGGTGCCTTTAGTGGGTTTTAGCTCTTGCTGAGGTAGTAGCTATCATCACCAACGGAAAGAGCACAGAGAAATCCCTCACCACTGGTACACAGCAAACGGGGTCGTTCCTCACAGGGCAGTGCTTTGTAGGCCAAACAAGAGGAGGAGGGAATGCTGCGGCATAGGTGCTAACAGAGGCGAGGAGCCGACTGGCATTCAAAAGAGAAGCAAAAATCTCTCTGAACTGAGAACTAAGGGGAAATTTGAGGCTAATAAAGTCCTGTGACTCTGTTCCTCTGTGAAGGCAAGAAACAGAGACTACAGGGAAAATGGACATGAAAATGCTGCTGGCTAGGGAACGAGGCAGGCACCCAGAAATCCGTTACTGTAGAAGAAACAAGTACCAAGAAAGCAGTATTAGTATCATGCTGCAGATGTTGAACTGCCTGGGAAGTCAACCCTGAGCAGAGGCCCAAGACTCTCCTCGAGAACTTTCTTCAAGACTGCCAAGAAGTACATCATTGCTGGTGTACTGGAAAGCTTGGCTTCCAACGGCATGCTCCCATCATTCGAGATAGCCAAATTATAACACTTCCAGTATCTCTGATATGACATCTAGAAGTTAACACACTTTAGAAAAGGGACCTGATCCACTGAGGAAGTGAGCAAAAGGAGAAACCGAAGACTTACCCCTTCTTGGTCTCTAATTTTAAAAAATCAAACATAATTCAGAGGAGGACCACAAGAGGTGTGCTGAGAGGACCTGCAGGTGATGAAGAGAAAGAATGGCAGATGTTTTCCATGGTTGGCTGTCTCAAGAGAATACTTGATGCTGAGATACACAAGCAGGAAATAAATACATTAGGATTTGTGTTTCTTAATAAACAAAGACCAGTAATTATGCATGCTTCCTTATTATTTAAAAAAAATAAGTATTTTTCTTGACTACACAGCTTCTTCCCAACTCCGCTTTCCAGAAGATTTTTCATGACAAAATTGAGTGCCGAAGACTAGGTTCCCCTAAGCTTTGAATTATTTTATTTTGTCCTAGGCCTTAACTGACTTACTGAATGAGCAAGCAAGTCTGTTATTTTGATTCCAAAAGACAAAAAGAAAAATAGGGGATTGACAAAAGGTCTGCTCACGAACATATAATCATTGAAAGCTCATGCCCTATGGAGGCAATGTCTGACCACGCTGATCAGTGGTCTGGTTCAGCTTTGTTTCCACCTGGCTTCTCCTGAACCCTAAATATCTTGAAGCTGGCTGTCAGAACATCATGTATGCTGGGCATCTATTCTGATCTCCCCACCTTTTAAAAACAAGCATTGTATGCACAGAGGGGTTAACAAAAAGTGACAAATGTTCAGTGGAAACTCATTAAATCAAATTTGAAAAGAGGCTGCTGCTCTTTTCTACCAACATAAATAAATACACAAATGTTCTGGACTTACACTTCAGCTGAAAACATGTTTACGATCACAAGAGACTTACGCAGGAACAAGCGCAAACATAACCGCTGCACGAGGTTATACCAACACAGCACCGCGTGGAGTACATGCAGCACGTTACATCAACGCGTGAGGATCAACAGCCTTGTACCAATTTTACAGGGAACAAACGTGAGTCTCCCTGTTTTCTGACCCAAATTCACTGACTGTTACAGTGGCTTGTGAAGTCATTACTCACCCTGAACTATGACCCCTTGCAGCTCTTGTTTATGCCAGGAAATTACATCTTGTCTTGTAGACCATCGTGCCCACGTTACATTTTCATTATTTAGCTAGCACTGAGATTTTTACACATCTGCCAGGTAACCGGCAGTCCCCTCACGGCTCTGAGGCTCTGACATACTCTCACACACTATACTTGGTTATTCATTCAGAGAGTTGAATTCACACTTTCTTTATGCCCAGCATAGGTACGGAAGCTGGGGTAGAGGAAAAAGCACTTCAAGAGTTCTTTCACACGTCTGCTCTAACAAAGGATCTTTCCTTTCTGAACAGGTCCCATGGCCCACTGACTGCCAAACAAAGAGTGGTGTGTTTTCACCCTTGCATAAATCTCCGATCAATGTCCATCCTGTTTCGGGAGCTGCCAGGTAGCTTGGCAGAGTGGGGAAACTCACCATGTAAGGACCATTCATCCAAAACAGCTTCTTCCCCAAGCCTTTTCAATTTTTTTAGTTCTGTTGTCCCAGGACACAAAAGAACTTCAGTACACAACGCCATCCCGTGCTATGACGAAACACAGCAGGCAGGACTGCTGCTGGGTTAATTTCTACTGACTCACTTGGAGAAAATCCGGTTTCCCCTGCTTTTGAAGAAGGCCATACTTTCATCAACTATGGGAGATATACATAGTAAATTTTGGTAAAATGATGCATGAGTTGGATATAGATCCTCCCTGTACTCCTCCATGGTGCCTCTATCTGTGAAAAATCTACTTAAGAATTTTTTAAAAGGAGATTTGGAAAAAAAAAAAAAAGGGTGGGGCTATTCTTGGCAGCTCTTTTGGGAATACGAAATTCATTAATTTCACAAGTGCAAGGGTATGGTAAGTGCCAACATTTGGAAAAAAAAGTACTATTTTGCATTTATTAGTTCTAATTTACATTTAGAGAGTCTGTTACTTGAAGCTAAACAGGATCAGTATCGCTTCCTCTGTTTTCATATTTTTATAGTTAAGAGTTATCTACATGATATAAAACAGATTATTTACATTGTAAGACTACTTGGGCAGGGATTGTCTTACATAACAGCTAACATAATGAGTAAGTGAAACCTTCCTGCACTACCCAGAACAAATAAATTATTAATAAGACCGTTAACAATATGCCTGCTTCTGCAGTTCTCACTCATTAATACCTGGAAGGGCTTTGGCGGCTGGATTTGGCCTGCTCTTCTTTTGAATTCTACCTGAAGTAATGCGATCACCAAATGTTCCTCATTTACAATAAAGGTGACACTATGAACCTTGCACAGTGCACCCAGCTCATCTCTTGGCTAACGAATCGAGGCCTCACAGACTTCTAAGAGTAAAATTTGATCCAGGAAAATACACAGGAACAAACTTGCACTCAAATCTCTCTTAGGTTATATTAACCACTTGAAGTTGGGCAGGTGAATGTTCCCTTTTGTTTCATCTCGTCTACATTCAGGTACACTGACTGTATGTTGCCAGTTAAAGGTGGGTCACCTTGACTTGTCAACTTCTTTAGGGATCCAGCCTTTGGGTTGCAGCAAAAACTAAAGAGCAGTAAGAGACAAATCTTTGCAGTAAGGGCTGCCTGTCCTTCCCCGGGATGGTTCTACGCCCACCAGAGGACATCAGACACACTCTCCTCCTGTTATCTCTTTCACTGTCTTTTTTTCAAACCATCCAGTGGTTTCCAGTCCATCCACCCGAATACTTGGCTAGATGAAGAGTCCTGCACATTTGTGTTTTCTGACTAGCTTGCAGCAGGGAGGTGATTTACTTCGACAAGTTAATTTGGTGTCTTAGTTCCTCATTGCTATTCTAAAGCCTATCGTTGGAAAGTTGTTTGCAATAACCTGCTCTGTTTTTGTACTTTTAAAACCCAGACTATTGCATACCTTTAGGTCATCTAGCAGAAAGTGACAGATAAGTATCATTTAACCATGAAACTCCGAGCTAGTAATTACAGAGTTTGAAACAAGCTCCTCTCTAGATCAGTCGTTTTCTTTAAAAACTACACTTCATCCTAACACTTCCCAGTCAGCTCTACTTCTTCAGCTTTGACAAGTTTAACTTTGAACCACTTATCTGACCCAACTTCCCAACTTGTTCAGTTTGGGATAATAGTAAATACCCTTTGTAAAGATGATGGGAGAGCATTTTCAAACAACATCTTCAACACAAAGTATTCTGCTGCATTTTTTTTCAAGTCTAGATATAGTACAAACTTAGAAAATTTTAGTCAAGCTGTTCTCACTACACAGAGAAAATCAATAGCCATTACCTCTGTAGATGTAATTATGTCAGTATGGCAAACCGGCTGGAAACTCAAATGAAAAGCTTTTCTCTCCATCAATAAAGTAATTTTTGCCAGGGATACTGGGATCATATCCTTGCATAAGGAAATACCACCAGTGCCAGGGAAATAAAATGTTCTCTACCTTCAATCAATACCCCTCCTTTTGAGACACGCCTCCCCCATGGCTGGTTTTGTATACCATCAACAGCCCAGGAACAGGGCATTCTGCTGTAAGCACACAACTCTCCTTCGCTGGTGCACTCAAAACCTTTCATCTTTCATGCAAGCTTAGAGTACGTGTACACTATGTGCCAGTGTGAACACAGTCACTAAAAGGCCAGACCTCCTGCAAGCTCAGGAGTGAGAATAACCCGATGAAGGAAAAAGCTAGAGCACAGTGACTCTCTCTTCCATGCTTTGTTTTCAATTTTATGTTATCAGTTACTTTCTTCCAGAGGAGAGGTATCTACAGCTTAACATGTAAGGAGTTTGGACAGACTCTGATGAAACGCTCAGTGTATGCCTACTCTGAAGCATTTTCCATCTTTTACTGAATACCTTTCGTAACCACAATAGGTGAAGATTTGTGAACATGTGCCAAAGGCAAAGCAGTTGTACTCAACCTTTCTAAACATTTGTATCTGTAGACTATAAAGAGGGAAAATGCTCACACTCTTGATAACTAAGAGGAGACTGGCTTTTTTTCAGAGCTGACCCATGCAACAGAGAACCAAAGAAAAGTGCCAACATTTGTCCCTTTGAAGTAGACAGGAAGAATATACTTTCTTGTAAATCAAGTCACAGCCAAAATGGTTTTCTTATCTGAAATGTGTTTTCAAGAAATTTGATCATTCAACAAGATGTTCAGTGGCAGAAATTCATTGGGGAAAAAACCTTTTTTTGAAACTCAAGATTTTCTTTTTAACAGAAGCAGATTTTAACACCCACGGAAACTACCGCAACATGCAGCTCCACAGACCACAAACACGAGCCATGGTTTTCCTTAAATAATACTGCAGCTCTCTTCCTTTGCACTGGGTGTGCAGGTGGCAGCAGCAAGTACAATGCACAATTCCTTGGTAGTGCTGGACAGCGGTATCAGAGGTTTCCAGCTGCAATGAATATTTATCGTGACAGTAACAGGTGATCCGTTTTTACACATTGCCATTAAGAGAGACCGACAGTATCTGACTACAAGACCCACTACAGGATACACAAGTACAGTCTCTTCTAAGTCAACTTTCAAGGGAGAAAGAGATACAATCTTTTAACAAATTTCATGTTCCAAGTCGCCATACGCTGGAGCTACAGCAAATAATTTTTTTTCAAAAAAATGTAAACTGAAGCAAAGACTTAACACTGAAAATTTCAGCCATGATAAATATATCTAGGTCGCTCCGGAAGTAATGCCTCATATTTATTTGGAAACTGCACGGAAACTGTAACAAAGAGCACAGTAACACTGTTTGACGGAGCAGATTATCAGCTATAAAACAGTAATTTTCCAACACAGTCACCCCCATGGGCTGTGCATTTTCACCAGCCATGAACAAGAGCCTGCGTGCCGCACTCGTAACAACCTGCACCCGTGGAGGTGACCCACCGTCCCTGTTGCCACCGCTGGAACACCGCCCCCGCCCCCGCATTTTCCCCAGCCATGAACAAGAGCCTGCGTGCCGCACTCGTAACAACCTGCACCCGTGGAGGTGACCCACCGTCCCTGTTGCCACCGCTGGAACACCGCCCCCGCCCCCTCACTGTGCTGGCTGCTGGTCTCCATAAACGTTCAGCAGCGCCGATAAGTATCAGTGATAAGTATCAGCTGATATACAGCAATTTTTTCCACATGGGGGAATTCAGTCACACACCTTTGCTCCATAGGCACTGCCAGGTCAGAGGCCATTTTGCCCCTCCTGCTGCTGTCAAACGGCAACAAAATTTAATGAAATATTGTCAGGAAGGTTCAGCCTCTATTGCCACAGCACCAACACCCGCCTCTGACATTGTAATAAAATAGTAGGCATTACTTTCGGAGTGGCACTTGGATTAACTGCAATTGTTAAATCTTTTAGAGAGAAACTCCTGGTTTTGGACAGATTTTCATTTTGGGAAAGAAAATCATCTAATTCTGCAATAAATGTTCATTCTGCATTTTAAAAGTTGCAATTAGTTTTAAAAAGCTGATCATCCCTCTACTGAGACAAGTCAGTCTACAAGTGATGTTAAGCGCCTCGTGAGAACTGCCTTTAATTGTTTCACTTTTTCACATTACGCTGTGTGTCAAAGAATCTCCTGGATAAACACTCCTTCAGGAGAGAGCTGCCCTCTCCAGGAAATCGTGGCCAATGACTGGAAGACCATTTCAGCCTGCAAAACCAATTTTAGTCAGCTACTGCCCAGCCAGGGCGATCTGTGGCATCCAGAATGCAATTCTGTACCCCATAAGCAGACATCTCTTCCAGGAAGAGATAAAGCACCTGTAAAGCACCACTGAAGAGAGTGACTAGCTACACACTGAATACAGAGAGACTCTGTGATGGTATGCTATGAGACAAGATGGCTACCATTCAGTCTGCTGAACCCATCTTAGGT
>NW_010400019.1:20090-23549 GCF_000710305.1 Buceros rhinoceros silvestris
ATCTTCATCAGGTTCTTCGAAGCAGCAGCACTCTTCTTCATCCAACCTGATATAAGTCAAGCACCAAGAGAGCGCACAAAGCCATATAAAATTACTAGGAACACCACCTAGTCGTCATTTACATAGACAAGTAAATGCAAGATGCATGATGCAAGAGCATTTCAAACTGTTTTTACTTTCGGGAAAATTTTATAAATAAATCACATGCATACATTTTTACGGTATGAAGTTGTAAGTGCAATTCCTTTCCTTATTTATGTTTGATGTACGAGGCTCATGGAACATTTGCCCAAAAGACGCTGGCATATCAATCAAACTTTCACACAAACAAAACATGTCTAGAAGAAGGGAAGATGTCTCTCTCCAGGTACTAATGAAATAAAAATTATTTATGCTAAAAGGTTTTGCTAGCTAGAGGATCCTGTAACAAAACTCCCTATGTTTCCACACTAAAACTAGGAAATAACTGAGTTCTCCCGTCTATACATAACAAACAGTTAACTGAACAAAAAGAGAGATGACTTTGTCAAAAATATATTGATAAAGCCTTAGTAGTTGAATCTTACAGTATTCATCTGGTCCAGAAACACTTCAAATTTTTAGAGCAGTCATCACAAAATTTCCTTCTAAATAGCTAGCAGTAACATATAAAAAGGAGCTGGTTTTCTTTAGCTACCAGCAATTTAAACTGAAATGTAAAAGTGAAACTGGCAGCACTGTAACCTTGTAAATTCCTTATGCCACTGCAATGTCTGCTCTCCATGGATTCATTTCTTTACCATAGTTCCTGTACAAGAACACGCAGCTGCGAGCTCCTCTGGCTCATCTGTAAAATTTGTTGTGAAGGAGTGGACAGCAAATCAAGGAAACTACTCCACACCAGCCCATGACCCCTTGCTCAACGTTACACCACTTTAAAGGGCAAAAATGACCACGATCAAATATGAGGCAAACACAGGAAAGGCTCCAGGGACATTAGCAACATTCTTTGGATGAAGAAATTGTTTCTGTGGTGGATATGGCATACAACAGGCATACGGTCTGACTTGTCAATTACCCCTGCAAAAGTTTCAGTATACAAATCCATTTTCACCTGGATTGTTCACCTATATTTACAAATATAAAACATTTTCAGACAGTTAGTTTCGATTAAATAAATCTGTTTTTACAAACTGCCTAGAGATCTACTTAACTTTTCCTTCAAAAGGAATACAATAGGATTACTTTTCTAGTTTTCAAGATTCTGAAAATTTCCTTAACACTGCATTAGAATGCTTTTGCTAAGTAGTAGCGTACCTGGCTTTCCTAGTCATTGTGACAAACACTCCTCCTTACACCCCAGAAAAATTCAATATGAAATTAGGTCAAGCAAATGGAAAGTGATTAGATGAACACAGAAGGGAAAATCAGTATGTGACACATGTAAAAATACAAGTACTGTTTAACGGTGGGTTTATAGTATAAGTAACAGAAAACAGTTCTACAATACAGCATTCAACTTTGTAATGCAGTGTAGAGGATGTAAAACTTGGGGAATTTTAAGAAAGAACCGAAGCACCAATTAATTATTTTCAGGAAAGTGCTACTACTCCTTCTGCTGCAAAGGGTACTTCAACCTGTCCTCTACTTCAGTGAGAAGTCTGCCCGTAGCAGGGAAACAAGACCCAGCCTGTGGACTCAAAATTACCAGCTGATCAGAGCCCATGCCGCGTAACACTTAATATACAAAATTTCTCTGACCTGAGTAAATCTGCACAACTGACAGAACTTAGATTGGCTCAGTGACATAACGCATCTCATAATTTAGCCTCACACTGACAGTAGCTGAAGGAATTAAAATATATGTGTTCAAAATTAACTTTCCTTTAGACTGAACTTTCACCCTCTCCTCTCTTGCTTTCTGGAACTTTACTTCCATTAGCAAAAAAAATGTTCTTCTGATAATAAGCTAGTATCAGTGGCCTGGCTGTAATAATTATTTTGGTTTAATTCAAACTCACCAGCATTTCCCTTGGAGCATGGCATCAATTATGAATAATTTGCTTATCGGTAACCAATTAAAAGGCACATCATACAATACACTTCACTGCAGAAAAAGTGGCACCAGTAGTCACATGAAAATACAGACTGCATTTTAAACTAGAATATAAACCAACAGAAAATGTTGATAAGGCCACTAGGGAATTTAGAAGAAATTTTATCTTATTTTCAGAGGACTGGAAGAAGAAACATTCTAACATTTTTCTCTTAACTTGGCAATTATTAGTACCTACTTTTATGACAGAAATCAATGAGAGCAGGAAAAAAAGTAGCACAGTTCTAACAAAAAATTAAGTCAGCAACCACCCACGCTTTCTTCAACTTTGTAAATACAACTTGAAAATATAAGGAAAAAGATTAGATCAGCATATCTAATGCTAAATGAACCACTGACACACCTCGTATTTTAGTATCATACTAAGTGATATTTTTGCATGAAATTATTAGCTTGCATTTGTTAACAATTTTTTGTGTGATTCACGTGCTTTTTGTACTTCACATTTACTTTTTATTGTAATACATGCAGTAAATCACAAATTCATTATGTATTTAGTATCTTGGTTTATTTTTGCTGTACGTGGCAGGTATCAATGAATAGTTGGAAATACCAACGAATTAAAAATGCACATGAGAAAGTGGTAAGGAATTGTTAAGCAATGCATCCGCAGCAGACACGTGTATCTCCTAGGTGACATGGGCTGAAACAAATATTTAAGTTCTCTAATCAGGCTACCCACAAACTGCAGAACTACAGGCAATGTGTCAGTTTACCTTGAAAAGTTGTCAATGGCCTGAGCTAAAGTTGCCTAAATGTCAGGATGAGGCGTGAGACTGCCATATCTGTTTGGAACGAGGGAGAAAGAAGTCACTGCTACTTTTCTTAATACATTTCTAAGTGGTGCTCACCTATTGCTGTTGTAGAACTGGTATAAGAACACAACCAGAAAAATAGTATTTTGAAATACCGCTGAAAATAATTCTAAAAAATCCCACAAAAGTCACTAGAAATACAGAGAATAAAAATACGTGGTTTTAAACTACTGAAGATGTGCCCATCACCTGACTCTTAAACACGGTTAGAACAGTATGGCATACCAATCTTAAGGACTGCTGGTGGACATAGAATTACCAAAAATGCTGCAGCTACAATCTAAAAATGAGAAAGTGTAAAGGATGTAAAGTGTAAAATTCTCCACTTCCCTTTGCAACAAATCTGGAGAAAGCACAAAATTATACAAACATTGTACCATAAAATGAGCATACAGAAAATTTCCTACACAGATTTAAGCATTCACTTCTTGCACAAAGCATATTCCTTACTGGCATGTCATAGTCCATAGTTTGAAATACAGGTTAGAAGCAAATGAATGAGCAACACTCCTCTACTAAACCATCAAGCCTTTGGATAAAGACAGTTCC
>NW_010400019.1:23652-29005 GCF_000710305.1 Buceros rhinoceros silvestris
TCCTGCTGAGGACTCTAAAGCAAGATCTCTCCGATGATGTTTCTGGGAAACTTTTGCATACTATAAACAACAGAAATCCAAACCATGAGGAAAATCTTTTAAAGAACATTTGCTTTTTCAATCTTCTTTCCAAGAAAAAAAAAATTATTCATTTTATAATAAAGACTAAACAGACCCACTGTACTGTCAGACAAGTTTCCGTCAGCACACATTCCTAACGCGAGGCATAAACAAGGCAGAGGCTATTCTTTCTGCGGGAAGGCACATTTTAACAGGCTGAAGCATTTTCTGTAATTAGCTCAGAGTGCTGCAGAGCCTTTACTACTCTGTAGCCACAGAGTGTCTCTGGTACCCATTCAGCCAGCCATCCCATTAACAGTTTCTTTAATTCTTTCATACTTTATACTGATATACGGTAGTAAATGTAGTATGAACATACCCAATCTTTGCACTCTTTGATAACTTCAGTTCAGCACATGCTGTCCTACACATGCTCTTCAATAAATATAATTCCTTTTGACAGCTATTCATCACAAACGGGAATAATTAAGGCCCCATCTCCTTAATGGGCAATGGAGTTCAATGCATAAAAATTTAACAAAATTATTATTAATAGAAATTTCTCAGCTTGTACACTATAAAACAGATGAGCTTAATTTTTACTTAGAGACTTTTTCTGAAAAATTTCTGTAAATGAGAACTTCTACTTTGAATAGTCCACAGTGCAATTTACTGTTGGGAACCTGCAATACAGTAATGTTTTTCCTTAAGGAATTTATGAGGCAATAGAATGTATGTCCATATAATAATAATGCATTTTATTTTACAATAATAATGATGATATTGCCCTTAATGGAAAATGCTCTTTGTAAGTACAGTAGTAAGGTCTTTAAGTGAACTCACAGTTGGCATAATTTTGATATTCTGGTATCTTCCCAAATCTTCCCTAAAAGCTTATGTTTCACTGTAATAAGTAAATTTGCCTTTACACAATCCTTAAATATTTATTAAAATTCCTTAGTTCCAAATTAAATAGTATCCATAATCAGTGTATTTTTAAAATCAAACAATTTGGCCAACACATATAATGCTGTAACCAAACTGTCCTCTCCTTTCTAACCATGAATAATAGCTAGTAATTATCTGCAAATTAGTACTGAGCATTTACAGAGGAATAGAATTTAGTAGAAACACTGTATGATAGTATTCAAAGACATGCAGATAGACAGTTGTGCATTGTGAAATAAAAACAGCATGTCTTTTAAAACAGTTGAATACAAGCGTCTAGCTGGAAAACAAATAAATAAATCCAAAAGACTAAATGATGTTTTTCAGAAGTGCAATACATGACTAAGTTCTCACTAACGCTTTGCGTTTATATAGCGCTTTGTTTCTAAAGTGCTATAAAAATGCCATCTAGATGCAATGCATTATGTGAACGCAGAATGTAACTGCAAAGCGAGTGGCGATCAGATGAACAGCACCATGACAGTAAAATGTCATGTAAATGCTATCAAGAGAGACTAAGCATTTCACTAATCAGCTAGCTATGCATGAACTATAATGGAAGACCACATATTTTACAAGGGGAATGTATAGATATAAAATTCTTATTAATCATCAGATAGGTTTCCGTGACCACGAGGATTTGACACAAGAACTGTAACTGGCTCCATTGGCTTAAAATGCCTAACTCGGAAGTCGTAGGAAACACAAGAAAACCACTTCAGTGATGGACAGACAGCTTATTTCAGGTGCTAATACAAACAAACTTTGAAGAGCCATCATTTTATACATCAATGTGGATTCCATGTTTTATAGACATTAATTCCCTAGTGCCTGTTAAATACATAACAAATGAACATAGATGAGGTAAAGATGCTGTGATTGCCACATACAGCCAATATGGCAAAGGAGGAGTTTTTCCAAATGGGCAGATCCAGAGGCCATGACGAATCCCGTCACGGACATGATGAGAAGTCCAGGATATGAACAACATCCAAGGAAGAAAGCACCATGAATCCTTAAGCCTGAAAAGGTGCATAATAAACTTTAATGTCAGAGCCACAACAGGAATCACAGTAGAACAATGAAGAAGTGGTCTCTGTGGAAGAGTCAGAGCAGCCTGCAGAAAAGAAAAATACAATTGGCAATGGCTACTACAATGGTGACAAGAAAATAAATATCTCATGGATGTTTACAGGTGTATTATCAAGTGGCTAAGTGGAATTGCGAAGAAAAACACACTGTTCCTTTCCACTGTAGCTGATCAAAATCAGCAATATGACTAAATCTATGTATGACAGCCATGTGCTGCCCCGTCCCTCTGCTGCATAGTCATGCAGCCTACAAAGCATTACTGATGGCAAAACAGAGAGGGAGAGGGATGAGGTATGCCATTTGTCATATTGTATACAGGAACTTGTACAGTCTGCTGCACTGATTAAATCTATTTAATTTTAAGTTAATTGAAAGGAAAACAATCATACAATACATTTGAAATATTTAATATGCTTTACTTGAAAAGTTTCATATGCTTTAACGGCATTTCTTTTCAAAAATACAACCTGTAATATACAACAGTTAGCACTTACCAAGTTGTTTTAGCTGCACATTATCTAAACCAGAACAGTAATTTCCAATACAATAAAAATATGGTCTAAGTAACATGTATTTTGATTGCTTTGACACAGTATTCTTTACTGAGAGGTGAAAGACAAGTTCAGAAGCCAATGCCTGAAGAATTTGTGACTGGGTTTTTTATACCAACAACTTGTTTAATATTAACTCAGTTGAAAGCCTGATATTTGGTTTTAATTAAGGTGAATGCCTAGCTAGTGAGATTAAATTTATCTGTTTTAACAAGTGGTAATTACCAATTTAACATACATAGCTGAGAAAATCCTCTGGATGTACTTACTAGCAACAGCTAGAATTATCTCCACAAATCAAAAAATAGTAAAAAAAAAATTAATAGTATTTTAAGCAACAAATAAGTAGATCCTTGTTTCTGTAAATGCAGGAGAAATGATAGCACACTACTAAAAGATGTCTACAGGTGCTGATGTAATATTAAACTGGCTCAATTCAGACGCTGGTGAAGACTTGGAAAAACTAACAGGCTGCACAGATGCACTCTCTGCACATGAAGCTGCATCTGATTGTTATGTTGAATGCATCTACTGCAGAAAGCAAAGCAAAGAAAGTAAAGAAGGTATCGCCACAGAACACTAGCCAGTAACTCATTAATGCTTCAGTAGTGTTAACTGTTGCAGGACTCAACAGCTGGGACTCTGCAATCGCTTCATCAAGTTTTCATGGATTCTTGAAGACAACTGCTTGGAACAAACACTGTCTTCTCTGTAAGGGAACTTTAATGTTACCCTAGCCAAGATACATAGAAATGGAAACTTATAGAACACCTTGAAATGTAACAGCCTGTGCTTTAAACCAAAGGCAACATTAAAAAGCTTGCTCTGTTAGCTTCCCACAACATGCTTGTCCCTGACTCTTCAATCAGGTGACACGATTAAAAAGCTCACAAACCGTCTCAATAACTTTAACTGTAAGGCAGGGACCCAACTCCTTAAAGGTGGCACAAAGGGTTCTTTTCTGTAACTTTATTACTGTTTCAATACAAGCAGATTGTTCAGGGATTAAAGTAGAAAAATCTTGTGATGGTGAAAATTGTCTATCACCTACCCTACAAAGTCACATTTTTGTTACTGTCACCAAGAGTCTAAGAAGTCCACACTAACCTAATTTTGAAATGCCACCCTGGATGGTGATACATTTTTGCAGATATCCTATTGCCTGGTCACCATTTCCGCACTTCGAAAATATCAGTGGCAAAATCTAAATGACTCTTTTCCCTTTGCCCTGGGGGGGTCAGGTGCCAACAGCGCCAGTGAATAAGGAAAAATTGAATGGTAATTACATAGGGAATTTATAAGTGTCAATCTTTATCCAGATTTGAGGAGGTGATGCTTACAATTTTTTTCACATTTATTTTAGATGGCAGGGCTGTTCACAGAGGAAACCTGAGCCCTTGGTTTTAGCAAGAGAAAATCCTATTTTGTAACTGCAGTACAGTCATTAGCCTTTTGAAATGCCGTTGCTCAACATCTCAGAGAAGAATAGTCTGTTTTCTCTTTTACATTCTGTAACTAGAGGAACATTTACATCCTTGAATTGCCCAAGAGACAGACGCGTAGTTCGATTTGGCAATATAAGCTGTTATATTCTCCCTCCTAAAAGGTGTATTTGTTTGCCTTTAGAAACCACCAGAACTTAAAAGAAAAAAAAACCCAAACCAAACCCAAAGCTCAAGCCTTTTCTGCCTTAAACCTCCTGGGAAAAGATCATCACAATTTGGGTAGATTTAGGGGGATGTCTACCTTGAGAGAGATCAGGCTGCAGGTGCAAACAGGATTTATTCACACTGCCAATCACCTTTCCATATGCCTACACGTTCAATCAGGTCCAAGATGTTCTTGAAGTTCCTGCTCCTCCAGCCCCTCTTACACACTATAATGAGCAGCTGGAGACAGGAGATAACAACTGCATGCTGGAGAATCCAAGGAAACTGTTTGTTTTAATGCTCAAAGTGACACCCCAGAACTTACGTAACAACATCAGCTCCCTTGCTCATATTCCGTGATGCTTCACAAGCCTGAAATCCTTGTTTTGAGGCTGATTTATAAGCTCAATGTTCAATTAATTGTGTGTGTGTGTAAAGCTTATTCTCCAGTTACAGAAATGTTCCTGTGCAGCCCAGGCTGGTCAGCAGTAGAACATTATCCAGCCATTTACATATGTTTGTTGGTACAATCTGTTTCCCATCAGCTGCATTCTTGACACTGTTAGAAGCTGGTGAGACTTAAGCAGTAAGCTAACAATTTCTGCACATCTGTTCTGCAACATGAGTGTCTGGGCTACAATCCTGGGGGACACTGGCAGCAGCCCATCATGCTGTTCTTGTTTATCAGCAATGTAGACTGTGATGGTAGGCCAAGCAACTTTCCTCTGCAGAGCTAGTCAACGGGACAAATTCTTCAAAAACTTATTCTTAGATTCTTCTACACCTGGGTGCATCTAGTACACAGTAAAAACTACATGGAATCCAAAGAATTAAATATTCCAAGTAGCAAAGTCTTTGTAGACTTTATACTTGTTACAAGAATAATGGACGCAGAAGGTCAGGTCACATGCTACTTGGTACGCAAGTATTTATCAGAGTAAACATACAAAATACCACAGGGGACTCTTTACCCTGAATATCCAGAAAATTAATGATGACACCATGAAAAACAGCTCAGCAGCGAAATAATCCAAGCAGCAAGCTCTGTCAGCA
>NW_010400019.1:29134-37753 GCF_000710305.1 Buceros rhinoceros silvestris
ACAGGAGTCGATCACCAGAGTAGTTTGAAGGTGGCAGCTGGAGGTAGAATGCAATACTGCTTTGTGCTGCACAAAGTGTTACTTCAAAAAAGTAACCAGTCATCGGATTTAAGGGTGATGAAGAGCTTTACAGATAGTTGTGTACAGAAATGTGAAAAACACCACTGTCATGAATCAGTTACAGTGGCGTGGTTGGTTAATTAGATTTCTTAAATTATTAGTTACTTAGTAATGTGTTACACAAACAATAAACTTTGCAGTCTCTTAAACCAGTTACTCTGAATCCTTCAGTCTAAAGAGGAAGCACAGGACTGGGATTAACAAGTATGTACTAAGAAAATATACCACAAAGTAACAAATTATATAGGCAACGGCCTGAAATTATGACATGAAATTGAAAGATGCTTCATACTAAGCTAAGGAAAGAAAAATCACATACTAAAATCGGGTCTAGCTAGCCAGGCAACAACACAGAAGGAAAGTTTACGGGGATTACATCACATCACAAACTAAAAGGACTGATGGCACTGCAAACGTGTTGATGGAATTACATAAAACCTGTAACAGATTTTTTTTTTCTCTCTCTAAAAAGACAGAAGTGTTATATGCATGAAGCATTAAAAGAAATTATCTATGCTCTCTGGCTCAAACAAAGCCTCATCTAAAATACAATTTGTGTATAGAACCTTTAAAGATAATTTAGGCAAAAGGCAATCCAGAGGAGATGAAAAAGATAATAAGAGGTTTAGAAGACATAAAATCCAGGCCCTTCAGATTTTTTTGTGAGTTATTTAGTCAAGAAGAGAATTTTTGTAAAACTTAATCGTTTTGCAATTTGTAAGAGTAATGCTGTTACCGCTTAAGGGTCAAGAGGTCTAGTCAGGACATGGTTTACAGGTAAATATCCTTTATTAGTGTAGTTAATGTATGGAAGGGGGAGGAGTTTGAAGGCAAATGACTATGAAAAAGCCTTTGGATATCTTGCCTTCTCCTTACCTCAGCTAAGTAAGTTTGGCTACTAAAGTGCTACTCCTCTACCTGCAATCTGGCATTTTTGATTTGAAAAACATTTTTGGGTAGATCTCAGCAATCAGCTGTCTTTTGCAGAAAGGCCTTAAAGAATAAGAAAACAAGATCTAACTGTCAACAGTAATACTGTAGGCTGGATATTAGAAAAACAACTGCAAGCTGTTCAGGAACTGAAACAACACAGGAACAAATTAAGTCCTGAAATTGCAATAGTTTACTTTGCCTGGGATACTAGGGATAGGCTATACAAACATTCTCCATCATGGAAACTGTCAAGGTATTTAATCCTGCCTCACCGCCAATGGCAGTAAAGAGACACATCATCTCCCAATTCCATGATACAACACAACACAAAAATTTCTAAACAGATGTTGGTGAAGAATGTCATCTAGTGGTCACAATCGAGAAAAATACTGGTAATAACCTCAAAAGTCAGAAAAAGTAGCAACAAAATTTTAACAATACTTTCTAATAACTAGCCATTCATTACTTGCATTTACTGATTTTCCAGTAAGAAAATATACATGAGAATAATTAGATTTAAATGCTATACCAAAATGTTGTTATAGAACCTATTTATGAAACAAGCTTTACTTTATACAGTTTTATAATTTTTCAGTATTTCTATATACTGAAAAGTACAGAAAAGGGGAGAACTAGGGAGGAACAACACCAGGCACCAGTATAGGATGGAGGCCGACCAGCTGGAAAGCAGTTTTGAGGAAATTCAACTTGTTGAACAACAAATCGGAACACAAGTCAGCAACACGACCTTGTGGCAAAAGCAGCCAGCAATTTCCCGGGATGCATTAGGAGCATTGCCAAAGGAGGCGATCCTTCCCTTTCTCCTCAGCAGGGGTAAGGCCACCTATGGAGTGCTGAGTCCAGGCTCCGTGCTCAAGAGACATATGCAGCTACTGGAGATGGAGCAAGCCCAGAGAAAGGCCACTAAGCTCATGAAGGGACTGAAGCATCATGCCTACAGGAAAGGATGAGAGCTGGGACTGTGCAGCCTGGAGAACAGAAGGCTCAGAGGAAATGTTATCAAAGTGCACCAACATCTGAAGATTAAGGTGTAAAGAGAACAGAGCCAGGCTCTTTCCAGTGGATCCTACTGACAGGGCAAGAGCCAACACGCACAGACTGAAACACAGGAGGTTCCTCCTGGACATAAGAAAACATGATTTCATCGTGACAGTGAGTGTGTACATGGGAACAGGCTTCTCTGAGTGGTTGCGGAGCCTACATCTGCGGAGCTACTCAGAAGTTGTCTGGACATGGTCCTGATCAACTCTCTCCAGGTGAGCCTACTTCAGCAGAGGGGTTTGAGAACATGACCTCCAGAAGACCCAACAACAACCACTCAGCAATCCTCTGAAAATGCACCTTTTGTTGAAACAAATATCAGGGGAAACTAAACAAATGCACAAATAGGAAAATGTCTTTTCTCTACAACAAACAGTGATATTGTATGTAACCAAAAACTATTTTCCTATGGGAAGTCTGATTTTTATATCTCAACTATAAACAGTAACGCTTCTTTCATTTAGCTATCTCGTACATTTAAAAAAAAAAAAACGGTAAAACACTTTGCACCGTTCTTCTTTAATCAAAGGATTACGAAGTATAGCAATTGCCCCTCCGCCTCCTTCCTTCCTCTGCTTCCTAGGAGCTATCTCCTTTGTCATTCGTATGAAGATGTAACACCATTAAGAGCAAACTGGAGGAGGAGAAAGAAGGCGAGATGGTCAATAACTAAATGTTCTGGATGAATGGATAAAGATATATACAGACAGGGATATATACATGTATGAATGGGGAAGCAGGAACAGAACACATCTAAGCTACTGGAGCACCACTGAAAAAGAATGCTGTAAGCCAGTAGCACTAATCCTCTTGAGAAACTCTGTCCTTACAAGCAGTTCCCCAGATGCACATTGATCACACATTCCTTTAAAGGAGCCAATTCACTTTTTTACTTCTATTAACAAGTTGCTCACTATATTTATTTTTTTAACAATGAACTACACTTATGGGCAAACTCCGACTGTTTTTTTAAAAAACAGTTTTAAGACAACTCATATGTAACTTATTTGTGAGGGAAATATTCAGGGCTGGCTAAAACCACATGTACTACTCAGTGAGACTGAACGAAATCAAACAGCAGCTGGATTATCCACCTTCTAGATATTTCTACCCCTTACTGAAAACAGGAATGGAATAATCCACTTTATACATAAAGCATACATGGCAGTACCTAACTATTCAACTTTGATATCAAAGCAACTATGTGATACACACAGGATGTAACGTATAAGGGCTTCTTGTTTTCAGAGCCTTGTAAGGAGCAGAATTTAACAGTACATGTAAAATATTTTTAGGGCTTTTAAAATCGTAACAACTGTATACAAATATAATTCCCATAGATCTACTAAAAATGTATCTAATTAAAGTATCACTGGAACTTTTTTGTTTAGAATATGGTAGAAGAATAATAAAGTAAACAGTGATGAACACAGGAACTAAACAATTACTGGTCCATTGACTTACCTTTAACGACAGGGAGCCTGCAAGAAAGAAGTGGTCCACATCAATGACAGAAGCGAGGAAGCCAGCCAGGGTGACCTCAGTGAAGTCACTTTTCTTCCTAAGTCCAATCACTATGGCCCAGGACCACATTCCTAGTACACCATGCACTGCATTATCAGAGAAGGCTCGGAGCCAGTCATTTTGCTGAATGAAAGAAAACTGCAGAAGTCTGTCTGCTACAAAGCAGAATATCCCCAAACCTAGACTAGAAATAACTGAAGCTGTGCTGAAAGTTTGGAGAAGAGCATGGGCCTTTTCAGTCTCAGATGCCATGGCAAAAACCATATCACAACGTACAAAATGTCATCATGATATACACTGTGCATTGTCCTTTGTATCATCAGTGGTTCTGTAAAAGTCAGAGAAAGAAAATTACTTTAAAAAAAAAATTCATTAGCACAAAGCATTTGTTATCACCGCTACAACTGTGCAGAAGAAAACCAAATTCAACATTTGCACTTAATATTCCTAGGGAATTTTTTATTTCCATTAATTTCTTGACTTGAATGTTACAGCTTGGCATTAAAACGTGTCCTGATTTAGTTAGAACAAGCACCTTCATAACAGGGAAAGCTTGTAACTCCATTTTCTGAAACGTTAAATTTTACAAAACAGTTTGAACCATGTCTACCATAATACATCGAATATGTTCCAAGATTTGCCTGGTCTTAAATATATGATATTCATAAAATTAAATCCTTTACACTGTCACAACAAAAAAAGACTCAATTTGGAGAATTCTTAGGACTGATGCTGGAAAATCCCAAATCTCTCTATGCAACAACTGTTAAAAATGAGTTTCTTATCTGTAATCCAAAACACTACTTCCATTTACATACTTTGTGAACAGATGTATTATCAACCCTCCTACCCTCTCTGAGCAACTCCTTCTTTACCTTGGAGACTGGCATGTAGAATAAGCTTTAAGAAATCCCAAACCACTAAAGTATCTTTACTATTTATCATAAACATAAAGACAACAACCATTCAGTCAAGCAGGAGTAACCAAAATTCTTTAAAAAGCAAAGCTACATATGCTTTTTTTTAAGCATTGATAACCACACAGAAGTCCTTAAAAACTATTTTAAGTCCTGTAATTGTTATGAAACCCACTCAATACAAGACGATTTCTTGAGAATAATTATTTTTTTTAAACAACTGCTTGACACCTCAAAAGAAATTCCAAAAATAATTCAAGATCTTAAAAACACTCTCACCCCACTCCCCAGAAGCTGCTATTGGATACCCAGATTATAAAGACAAGTACTCATTTCTGTGATAACAATAAAAAGAACACTTTTGAAATAAAAATCCCCATGTAAATATTCCCTAGCCTCGTTATGTTAAACACAATGAAAAGCAGCCTTTGAAACGCAATCTTAATTACAACTCTCCCATCTGTTATGCTCCTCTATGTTTCTGGGAAGCCATGGAGATAGAACAGTTTCATAGCCCACATCCTATCAAAAAATGGATTCTTCCTGAGAGGTTGCTATTTCTGTTCAATAAATCTTGATACTCCTTCTTGATACTTCTTCATACAGTTCTGTCAGGTAAATTTTTATTCTAAATGGGCTTTTTATGAGTGTATTAGATTTCCTTTAAAAATGAATACTTCTAACAATGTTGACACATAACAGTTTATTATTTTAATCGATAATCTTGTGTTTACAAGCCCCCCCAGAATAGAAAATGTTTCTTCCAGATTATTTTATGTGCTTGTTTATTGTAGAATTATCCTCTTTACGGAAGAAGAGGCATGCTGAATCATTTATTTGGAAAACATTAAAAAAAAGGAAAGCATGAATAATACATAGACTTTGTACACAGACGAAGTGGGTCAAGTTTAGTCTGTTAACCATGACTGCGTGCCTCTTCTGGATGAAGGTGAAAAGGCCAAGAATTTCCTGAAACACTGGAACTGCCATTTTCTGGTGGATGACTTTACAATATATAGGCTACATTTCTAAATAATTCCCATTTTAAGGAAAAAATGGTGACCTCCTCACAGATATTTCTTCTATATAACCATCAAGTCAGATTGGAATTTTTCTTGAATTACCATAAAATCCATATAAGAATCCAATCTGTCAAGAGCTGATGTCGCAACGCACCTTTAAAGGCACACCAGTATTCAGAATCAAACTTACCCCAGGACTAGGAAGACATATTTTTTTCTATTGCAGTTGCCTTACTCCAGTAGCAAATGTGGTCAATGCCTCAGTGTTGAGTCTTTTTGCTCTCTGAATCCAGTCTGCCCAGTCCAGCACAGGAAAGACCAAACACCATTTGTTCCATCCTAAGTAAATCAAACCAGGCAGCAGTAAACACCAATATGATATGCAGCTCTTCAAACTCTTTACAAAACACACGCGAAAACTGAACAATAGTGAAAAATACAGAAAGAACTAATGTTTTTTTTATGAATTCTGAAACAAATATAATTGAGCTAAAAGCAACTTCAGCTAGGGCTCAGAAGCTCTGTTAAAGAAAGCAGGGAAAAAAGACTAAGAACACGAGAAGGCCACAAATAAAGATGGAACAAGGTAATAATTAAAAGATAATAAAATCCAATTATGTAAAGTCAGAAAGTGGCACTACCAGCCTCTGTTTTAAGTAACTCTATTTCAAAACATGGAGATGTATTTTAACAGATTCTTCCTAACTTCCTTAACTGTGTGCCTGAAAGATTCCTGCCTAATGTCACATTTATGAGTCACATTGAGGGATCTCTTTTTTATTTAATCCCATTAATTAGTGACCTTGGATCAGATACAGAGAGACCTATAAATTCAAACAGCAACCGAGGCCTGTATCAGTTCTGTGGTAGGCTTACAGTGCTTTGCTATGGGTATTATTAGTGCGCATAAAGCACTCGGGAAAAGTATCACTACAGACTCAAAAGAGCGAGTATGAGTTGAGAATCACGTATCATGAAATAAGGGTCACAATGCCAACTGAAAAACACGGACAATATGTGAATGGGTGTCTCTGAGCCAGAATAAAGAACAGGAAACTAAAGTGTGGCTTCAGATTACCCTTAATCAAGAGCTATGTCCATGGCATAATTATTCTTTTTCACAGTCCATCTCTGCCATCATTTACAGACAAAGATGACTGCTGCCTGGGTAAAAATCAAGTCATATTCCCAGGTACAACGGCCTAAGTACAAATATTCTGCAGACCAAGAGTGAAATCAGACTAGAAAAAGCAAAACTCTTCAACCAAAATATCTTCTGGAATTGCATTTTTCAATAAAAAATTGGAAACTGTATTTTTTGTCTGAAAAATAATGATTGTCAGGCTGTTTACAAACACAACAATAAAGTGTCACAGGTTTTTGTATCCTTTAAATCTCAGGAAGTGTAATTTTGGAACTTACACTGCTCCTCCACAGAACACTGGGAAATAAGATGTATGACACAAGAATGCTTAAAAACCTGTAGCTGGTCAGTCCAGTTAACATACTCAAGGAAATATTTTGGCTGGGTTTACACAAAACATGGCACAACAGCTGTGATTTAGAGTTGTGATTTCTTGCAACATTTTTACATAAGATAGTGCATTGTGCCTACTCTCCACCTATACCCACAAAACGCAATTTTGCTGATTCATAATTTCCTTAGGTTTAATTAAATATATGACACTTTAACAAATACACAGTTAACATTATAAATTACTGACACTAGAAGACATTTAGATCAAAGCTGTTAATATGCGTTTGGGGAAACAACTGACACCAAGAGGCCTTTCAATTCATGTTGCAAGAGCAAAACAAAAATCCAATGGCTAAATTTATCATTTAGAAACACTGCTCTCCAAAATTTTTGCCCCAGTTTTGCAAAAAGTTATTTGATATATGAAATTAATGCATAAAATTAGTAGAAATGTATGTACGTAAGAAATTAAAAGATTCAGTAGTCCCATATAATTCTGTAATATCCTAAAAAAACAGTATTTGATATTGGATGTTAATTTATATGAAAAATTCCCTTAAGTACAATTACCATTTAAAACAAGCTCAAACCTTTAACGTATTATCTCATGGAAAAGCAGATCTGAGTCTAAAACAATCTGTGAAAAAATGATAATGCAAATATTTTTGGGTCAGATAATGATAATGCATTATTGGGGCTGGAAGGTAGAAGAAGGCTGAACAGGAAAGGTGACAAAATTAAAACTACAAGGAAATTAAGAAAAACAAATAAACAAAACACCCATAAAAGCGGGATTTAATTGTTTATATCAGAGACTATAAATTAAAGTGTTTGAAAAGAAATGCCAAGACTCCAAATTACAGGCCTTCTGCTCAGTGAGTACTGTGGAACCGAGATGTACCTAAAAAGAAGCTGAAAGAAATATCTTCCAAGTATTTACTATCTAGAAAGAGACCATAGTACTATCCATAGTACTAATGGAAGGAAAAGTCGTTTGCCATCCTAGGAAAAGAATAATAAAATAAAACGACATGAGCAATTTACCTATTACCGTCACTGAATACAAGAGCATCCGGATGATAAACAGCTAATCCAATTTAAGATGAAAACACAATCTGTGTAACTGAAGAGAGGGACGAAGCAAAGGCAGGCGTGCAGCAGACAGACAGACATCTGAAATTAGAGAGACCAGCAGCAATTTTTTTTGCCTGGAGGAAAGGGTATGCTTTGTACCAGCACCCAAACCCCTCCTCAGCCATCCAGAAATAAAAACGTACCGTCATCTGCACCGCAAAAAAGGAGCCGAGAGCGCCAGGCGGCTTTACGCGGAGGTGACATGCCTGGCTTAAGGTCAAGCCCCGCAGCACCGTTCGTTATGCGAAGACCCGACGCGACCAACGGGTGGTACCAGTGAACGCTGTGCTAGCAGGACAGGCATTTGACGCCGGCTCCCGTCAGACTGCGACCACGGCCCTCCCCTGCTTTCGCTTCTTCCCAGCAAAACCCACTGCAACGCACAGGCCTCGGGGTCCCCTCACCGAGGGACACCCCAAGCACCAGCCCC
>NW_010400020.1:0-2399 GCF_000710305.1 Buceros rhinoceros silvestris
GGCCGGGGGAGGCTGGCAGGGGAAGGCAGGCGTGCAAGGTTCCTTCTCCCGGCGCAGGCCTGCTCGGTGCCCTGGCCCTGGAGAAAACCAGGCCTGTGGAATCCTCCGTGGTCCGAAAACTGTGCTGTGCTGGATCATCGTAGTGTCTCTTACTGGGGGGATAAAGAGGAGGGTTATTGAAATAGCCATTTATTACCTTGGTGAGTCAGGCAGGGAATTTATATCCTCTTCCCTGCTTCAGTTTGGAGCCTCCCTGCGAGGTTCAGGAGTAGGAGCCCATCCTCCCACAGGGCTCCTGTTCTCCATTACTGTGTAAATATAATTCCTGTCTAGAAGCGGATGTGAACCCGCTCCCCAATGTTTAAGATGGGTTTGGTGGCTTCGTTCTCGTGTGTGCAGCGATACGTCTGGATCACGTGTTAACCTCTCTGCTTTGATTGTAGGTCATCTTCAAGTTTTTGTGAAGCTTCGTGTGTCGTACGGGTCAGATTAAAGCTCAGTGGAGAAGAGAGCTCGAAGGCTTGTGTGTGCTCATGGATTAGGTAGAGCCCGACAGGGAAGGAGTGGAGTGTGGTCTGAGCGAGCCGCGGTTTCTGTGTGAGCACACGGTACTGGGTTACATAAGGAAGTCATGCCCCAGCTGGGTATCGCGTGCCTCCGGCGTCCTGTCGCTGACCTGAGCGATACTCCCTGTGCCGTGAGGGCTGTTCCAGGGCACCTTCCTGGGCCTGCGGGTGTGTGGGCCGAGCAGCGACTCCTGGGCCCTGTGCCTGGGAGGGGATGCTCAGTGGGGTGAGTGTGGCTGCCTGGGGGTGGGGAGGTTTTCTGTTGGATACCTCGGGGAGCAGGGAAAGCAGCTTCTCTGAGGATCAGGGTCCAACACTCTCTCAGAGCACTTCTGCTTCTAGTCTGGGGTTTTTAACAGGAGTCAAGCGGAATGAGTTGAGTCTTTGTTATCAGCGGGTGCTCCTGGAGTGGTTCTTCTGCTGCTGCTCACAGATGGAGTCCTGAGGCATAATGGGACCGTGTGAGGTTGCGAGAGTCTTGAAAAGCAGCAAGAATGTCGCCAGAGCTGTGGTGTGTGTCGAGCCCTGCAGAGTGTGAGTGTCTCGGTGGTGGCTGCTGAGGAGAGGGCGGGTGATGTGAAGTATATGAAGGAAAATAAAACCACTTGTTCCAGCAGCCAGATGCTTTAGAAGTTGGATGGGAGTTGAGCTAGGAAGGGATGCTCTTACTTGGAGCTCCTGTGGCTGTCCGGCGTAACTCCTGAAGCAATAGCCACCCGCTCCTCGTGCTCCAGCGACGCTAAACCCTGTGGAGAGCATTCATCGTGCTCGGCTCTCTGGGAACAGCAGCACTGCTTTGTGCAGTGACCATCCCGTCTGGAACAGCTGGCTGCACCTTGTGGCAAGAACAAATGGGGATGAGTGGAAATGATCTGCTGGACTGGGGCACAGAGAGGCCATGGGAAGGGGAGCTGCTGCCGAGGTGGCTTTGGGGGTATCGGCGTTCAGGGCTCGGTCTTGCCACTGCCTCTTGTTCGTGGCTGTTTGGGGGTTGTGCTGAACTGCAGACTAGGAGATTTTCTTCAAAATTGTGGTGTCCTTGGATACTCTAGGGTGAGAGCTTGGCAATGAGCAGCAAACCCCACGTGTGAACCTCTGGTGCAGTGCCAGCAGTGTTTCCTGAAATGGCCTTTTGCATGTTGAGCTGCTCTGGGCTGGAAGAGGGGCGGAACAGGAAGGGTTTGGGCAGCTGGGTATGTGGTGTCAGTGCTGGAGCAGGGGAGGGGGAGCGCGAGAACCTGCACGGCCCGTCCCAGCGTGTCTCTGGTGGGACGGTTGTCCCGGGGTTTCCAGACTCGGGCTGAGATGGTCCTGTGCAGCAGCAGCTGTTCTTCAGGCAGGTGCTCCCCCGTTGCTCCGAGTGGAGACCTGCTGTCACGCTGCTGCTCCCAGGCCTGAATGTGGAACTCACTTCTTGGGAGAAGGGTTTGGTGTGCTGGTGCTGCCATAGTCACCAAGAAGCATGGAGCTAGCAAAGTAGAACAATTTTGTGGTTGTTTTTATCAATACCACAAGGATCTGTTGGATCTTGGCTGGATTTGGCACGAGGTGCAGTGTGGAGGTGCCTGGGGTGCCACTGGAGGGCGAATGGGGTCTCCTGGGGGGGCTGAGCTGAAGTGCTGGGCTGCATCTGTGTCCCCCCGCTCGGGAAATGTGACCCGTACCGAGGGCAGTGTCGGGAGTTCTTTGGCTGGGACAGCAAGTGAGGGGCTCATCCCTCGTCTCTTAGGGTTCACCTAACCCTGTACTCGCTGGGTGAGGACCCGCAGGGAGGGGAAGCTGGAAGCTGTGCTGAAGTCAAATGTTTTTCTCTACAGAGGAATGGCGGCTCAT
>NW_010400020.1:2587-2921 GCF_000710305.1 Buceros rhinoceros silvestris
CTGGGGGTGCTTTGCAGAGCTGAACTCTGTATTCTGGAGAAACGTCCCTGTCTGGCTGCAGCCGACAGCGGGTTTGCCTGTGGTCCAGAGCTGCTCAAGCTCCTGAGGTGCTCTGGTATCGCCCTTACCGAAAGGAGCTCCCCTGTGGATGGGGACTGAACGTCAGTGTTCCCGAGCCGGGCCTGCGCTACCTGGGCTGAGCGACACCGTAATATTTCCGGTTCTGCTTTCCAGCAGCCATCGGGAACAACTTGTTTGTTCCGTCACGGCTCTTGCTGCGCTCGCAGAGCTGCCAGCGCGGCCCCTCTGTGTTCAGCAGCGTGTGTGGCTGGGA
>NW_010400020.1:3046-4803 GCF_000710305.1 Buceros rhinoceros silvestris
GGCCCATCTGTGTTCAGCAGCGTGTGTGGCTGGTACAGGGGACACTGGTTAAGCTTCTGGTTAAGTCTGATACTTGGATTCCACATGGGGAGGAAGTTATGTATCTTTTTGGTTGTCCTGTTGTTCAGGCTTCAAAAAAAAAAAAAGGTGACAGTTCCACCAAAGGTTGTTGAGAACAGGTACCTCGGTTGTTCCTGTATTTCATGTGGCTTCTCGTGCTTCTCGCTTCACTGTTTGCCTGTGCACTTCTGCATAGTCCTGTAAGGAGGAAAATTCCGTGGGTCTGAGCTGCTTCAGGCCTTGAAAAAGCAGGTTCTGTCAAAGGGGAAGGGCTAAAGCCTTTCCCAGGATCCCAGCGCCTCTGTTCATAGGGCAGTAGCCTTAGCACGGCAGATCCCCCCGGCAGCCAGGAGCCCCTCTGGATGCAGTAGGGAATCGCCGATCTGACCATGGTGCCTGTGTGAGTGTCCCTGCACTGAGGGACTGCGTGGCAGGGGGAGAGGGGAGTGAATGGGTGGTGAGCACTGGCTCCTGCGCCCTCACTCCACCTGTGGGCAGAACCTGCACAGGAGTGGGCAGCTGCTCCTCTGTCCTGGGCTCCCGCAGCTGAGTGCCGCCGGAGCAGTTTTTACCAGCGATGTGTTAGACTGGAGAGGGAGCTGTCATCTGGAGGGAGGAATTTGGACTTCTCTAACAAATGTCTTTGGACCTTGCAGTTAAAACTAATTCTGACTTGAAACATGCACAGTTAAACTTCAAGACTTAAACCAGTTGTGTTAGTGCTCTAAGAACTTCCTGTGCAGTTTGAACTGCTCAGTCAGGGTGTGTTTTGAATGCTGTGACTGCTGGGGAATAGGCTGGAGGAGGAGGAGGGTAGCGTGAGGCTGCAGGCAAGGGCTGATGCCTCGGGAAGTGCAGCTGGGGGTCTGTGGTATAAGCCCTGGCTGCAGAGTGCTTTCCCGGAACCCCCGAGCAGGAGGCTGCTCTGGAGGAAACTTAAACACAGTTAAATCTGCTTTTGGAGCCTGACTGCCAGGCTCTGAGTTCTGTGGCTTTTAGTATATCTGGTTCAGGGATGTGATAATGGCACCTCCATTCACCTTGGCCTTTGGGCAAGACACCTCGCACCTTCCACTTCCCCTTTTCTGTGTGGGAACTAATTAATACTTCTAGCTGTGTGACCTGGCCTGCAGCAGCGGGCACAACCCCGAGGGTGTTCTGCTGTAGGGAGGCGTGACAGAAACTGGGAAGTGCTTTTTCAAGTGATGGAAGTTGGTTTCAAGTCCAGACAGTTGGTTTTCCAGTGCACAGTGAGGCAGCCTCCTGGGAGAGAGTAACCGCGACTGGCGCTTCAGCAGAAGGCTGCATGGGTCCTTGCTTTGAGGTCCTAAAGCAAAACCGCCTGTGTGCGTGTAAGGAGCAGATGCTGTCTTGCCCGGTGACCAGCTGTGCCTTTGCCCAGGATTTGGTTTAAGATCCGACTTGGTTGCTGACTAGCAAATGTTCCTGGATGACAGGGGATGTACGGGCTGTGCAGCTCGGGCTGAGTCATGTGCTGATGGCTGGTTTGTCGGTGATACCAAACCGTGATTGAATCCTCTGCGGAGCAGGAGTTCCAGTTTTGTGTGAACTCAGGTCATTTGTTCTGAGTTACAAACCAACTGGTTCTCGGCTCTCCCTCAGGTGAGGCCATGCCTCGAATGCTGGGTCCAGTCTGGACCCCTCCCTGCCAGAAGGACACGGAGGGGCTGGAGCGT
>NW_010400021.1:0-310 GCF_000710305.1 Buceros rhinoceros silvestris
GTGAAGTGGGGGCAGTGGGGACATGCCCAAGCCTGCAGGGCGATGGCAGCGGGGATGTGGCAACGGGGCCATGACCGTAGTAGAAGGCCGCACCTCAGGATGGCGGCAATGGGGACATGGCCAGGGCTGGTGGCCCCGGGGACATGTTGGTGGGTGGTGCCCTGGCAGGCGTGTGCTCGGAGTTCCTGGTGAAGACGGCTAACGCGGGGGCGGGCGCGCTGGCCGTCACCATCGACGGCCCCTCCAAGGTGAAGCTGGACTGCGTGGAGTGCGCCGAGGGCCACCGCGTCACCTACACCCCCATGGCCCC
>NW_010400022.1:0-13508 GCF_000710305.1 Buceros rhinoceros silvestris
GGCAGGGAGAGGCTGCAGGGCGCTGGGGACGGGGAGGGGGGCATGAGGGAAGGCTCGGTGCTGTTCCTGGAGGGGTGGTTGGTTGTGCGCTGAGAGCAGGGGAGAGCATGAAGGGGTTTTGTTGCTGTGTCAGGGCTTGCAAAGGAGAGGAGAGCCCGGAGAGGCCCAAGGGAATACAGGGTTGTGTGGGGGGTGGAATTTGGGATCCCTGTACCAGGTAAAGCGTGGACAGGGAGTCAGAGGAGCTCACCCCGGGGCTCACAGGAGGTGCGGGAGGGCCGTGGGGAGTACAGGGGATCCCAAGGGAATACTGTGCTGAAACGGTTGTTGTGATGAGCCAGCTGCCAGTGGTCTGTGGGGATGTGGTTTGTGTGGTGGAACTCGAGCGTGGGACTGGTACCCTGGAAGGATTCAGGAGCACCAGGAGCTAGCTGAGGCTGTGTCTGTAACTGAACAAATAAAGTCTCTGGATCTGAGAAAAGCTGTTTGCAATTTAACGTGCAAATGAAGCATCCTGAAATGTGCAGCTGCCCCTTCAAAAACTGACCCTCCCCATCAGTGTCCTGTTTGATGCCTCATCGGCCTCCAGTCAGAAAACTGGGAGAAACCTGCCAAACTGGAGTAATAACCAAAAGACCCTTGTGTCCAGAGGAGGCCAAGGAGGAGAGGAAACCTCTGTGTGTTTCCACAGGCAGCAGGAACATGTCAAACTTTAGCTAGAAACTATCTTTTAGTTAGAAAAACTAGGACCGAGAATGTACCCAGCATAGAGCACTGCTTTGGTTATTCGTTCTCCAGACTGGCTCTCTCACTGCTGCTGGTGGAAGGGTTTGGACTGACTGTATTCCATTCTGCACGCCTTCTCTCTAGACGGGGCAAACTGCAGAGGGAGTCAGACTTCATGGCCAGTGTAGACAGCAGCTGGATCTCCTGGGGTGTGGGAGTCTTCATCCTGAAGCCCCTCAAGTGGACTCTCTCCAGCGTGCTGGGTGACAGTAAAATCCCTGAGGAAGAGGAAGTTCTGATTTATGTGGAGCTGCTTCAGGTGAGTGGTGCTGAGAGCTTTCTTCAGGTTATGCATCTCTGGAAAAAATGTGAGTCGTTTTGTGTGCTAGCAAGGAAGGATTGGGGTTGAGCAGACCTTCACCGGTACTCCTTAGGTGTTGAAAAGCCTGCGGAGAGGTGGATGGAGTAACTCGGGGAGGAGAAGTAGTTTGTATCTACAGATGTTCCTCCACACTAGTGACTTTTCACTGCCTTCGAAGAAATGGGAGGGGCAGGCTTGCTGCCTTGTCTGGGAAGGCAAGTGGTGTGCTGCGAGACTGCGGTGAGTCTCAGGGCTGAGTTCGTGCAAGTGTCGTGTCCAGGAGCAGCTCGCAGGTTGAGTGCCCTCAGTGGTAGGGAGAGGCAGGTGGTGGAGAAGTCGCTGTCTGTCAGTCCAGTGTGTCGCTGAGCTGAGCTCCCCTCTGCGTTATGAAAGGCTGGAACCCGAGCGGAGCCACCCTCGGGTCCCATCAGAGAGCCTTTCCTTCGGCGCGTTGTCAGGGCTGGACCCGCGGGTTGCACTGTGGATTCACTGTGGCTCAGTCTGACTTGGTGCGGTGCTGACAGCTGAGACTGCAGGTCCCTCTCGGCGTAGCTGTGCCCCTTAAAATCAGCACCAGGACTTGCTGCTGTCCCATGCAAGCGGCATCGAAGTGACTGGGATGCAGGAACTCTTTAGACATTGTCGCTTTATTTGTCATCAGTTTGAGCGCAGTGGGTGTTTCACAGCCCCTCCAGTGGGCCTGTGAGTGGGAGAGGAGAGAAACCTTTTAAAGAAATGCTGGAGAACCACAGACCTTGATGTGGAATCTAGGGCTGGATGAAGTGCATTGTTTCTCTAGTCTGAAGTGGACCTTAACTCTCACTCAAAATGGGGAAGATGTTTATTTTTCACGAATGATGTGAAATGACTCTGTGAACACAAGTACTGCATGGATTGATGAAAAGGTTTTATTGGATTTAAACTTGGGAGGGGGGACCCAACCTGGAGCAGCACAGAGAAGGCCGACTTGCTGCCTGTGCAGTCCTTACACGGGCCCGTAGCATTTGGCCGAGGGATGTGAATGGTGTAGTTTTGGCTTTCGTGGAAAGCTCCGACTTTTCATTCTGTGAATGGTGATATTTTTAAAGCAGTGTAATTGCTTTTGAATTTTACAGTACAGCCCGTTCTGAAAATCTGTCTGGGCTAAAATATGATGCGTCAAAATATTTTTTACCTTCAGTGTGTGGGAGGAAGCAGGTGTGGCCTTGGCAGCTGTTGGGAGAAGGAAGGGTGCTGTGTAAACCGATTGCCAGCTCTGCTGCTTCCTTTCAGGAGAAGGCAGAGGAAGTTTATCGCCTGTATCAGAACTCGGCGCTTTCTTCTCACCCTGTTGTTGCCCTCTCGGAGCTGCGTTCCCTCTGTGCCAACGTTTGTCCGGATGAAAGGACGTTCTACTTATTGCTTCTCCAGCTGCAAAAGGAGAAGAGGGTCACGATCCTGGAACAGAACGGAGAGAAGGTACAGGGTACAGGTGACTGCTTTTGGGTGGTCTAATCCCTGTCCTGCGTTTCATCGGGCTGGGAGGCATCTTCATTGACTAAAGAGGCTGCTCTTTGTTCGGAAGAGTAAACTCTGTGTAGCCCAGCATCATAACCTGGTGGTAGAGGAGGTTAAATCCTCATTCTTGACATGTTCTTCAAACGCTCGTTAATGTTACCCATGGAATTTAACAGCTAGAGAACTGGCAGGTGCTGTAGTTGTCTGCCTGCAGGTTGAGTGTTCCCAGTTACCCAAATTAAAATCATTCCACGCCGCTGGAATTGGTGTTCCCCTTTCTGTGGCCAGGTGTTCCTCTCTAACTACAGAGGTTCAGGTGCTCTCACCTCTGTGGTGGCATGTTTGCCTGTGGTGTTCTGCACCCTGTGGTCCTGTCCTGAAGCAGGCAGAAGCCTGACACTGTCAGAGCACCAGGACAGCTTTGAATCTTCAGGGTGTGCCATCAGGGCTTTGTTTTCACAGTGCTGTTCCTTCGCCCTGTCTAGTTTAATCCTCCGCTATATCATGGCTGGCATGTCCTCGTCACTCTATTAAAAAGCTTAAACTGGGGGTGTAAAAGCATCTTTTCCTTCCATCAGAGCACTCCTAGTGCAGGCACAGATTCTGGAGACAAGTGACTCGAGCGTGGGGTTCTCTGTCTTTAGATCGTCAAGTTTGCCCGAGGTCTCCATGCCAAAGTCTCCCCGATGAACGATGTGGACATTGGAGTGTACCAGTTGATGCAAAGCGAGCAGCTGCTGTCACAGAAGGTGGAGTCCCTTTCCCAGGAAGCAGAGAAGTAATTTGGGGAAGGGTGGTGGGAAGAACATCTGCGTGCTGAAAACCTTTGTATTCCCATGACATGGTTAGAACGAAGCTGCTGTCTGAAAATGCAGGTCGTTCTTTCCCGTTCAGTAAACAGAGCAGTCATGTGGCAGGGCAGGTCTTCCAGTCTTTGTTCCTTATACCCAGAAAAACAGCGTGCAGTGAGAGAATGTCAGGAGTTCTAGCAACGAAGCTGCTGTCTGAAAATGCAGGTCGTTCTTTCCCGTTCAGTAAACAGAGCAGTCATGTGGCAGGGCAGGTCTTCCAGTCTTTGTTCCTTATACCCAGAAAAACAGCGTGCAGTGAGAGAATGTCAGGAGTTCTAGCAAAGATGTGGAATGTGTTCAAGGGCCTCTGCTGAGCAGCAACAGTGGCTTAAGGGTGCTTGTATCCACAGTTCAGTTCCTCAGTCACCTGTGGCTTAGAGCAAGGCGGTGGGGATGGTTGCTGATCGTGGAGTAACTGCTGCTCACAAACAAATAAGCTGCTTTTCCTTCTTGCATCGTTCCAGGTGTAAAGAGGATGCCCGGAGTGCTTGCAGAGCTGGGAAAAAGCAGTTGGTAAGTACTGTTTACCCGGGAGGAGCTGCAGGATAAGTGTCTTGGAGCTGGTCCAGAACTGCAGACAATGACCAGGGTTAGACATTGTGTGCTTAATCTCAGATGTGTTGAAGTGGCATTTCTTGGGCCAAAGATCTCCCTGTGGTGAAGGAGAGAATGTATTTGTCTGGCGTGAGGTGGTGAAGAGAACTGAAACTTCAGCTCTTAAACCAGCTGGGGAGGGGTGTGTCTTGCTGCGCAGGGATCGCTATTTTTCTGCACTTCCTTTGGCTGCTGCCTGCTTTGTGATCCAAGTCTGTGTCCCCAATGTCTCCAGGCACTGAGATGTTTGAAGGCCAAGCGAAGGACAGAACGGCGCATCGAAGAGCTTCATTCCAAGCTGGATGCAGTGCAGGGGATCTTGGACCGTATATACGCCTCCCAGACCGACCAGATGGTAGTGTGTTAATTTTGTCTTGTGCTGTTCACTTTAGCCTCGCTCTTCTCGGTCGTGCTGCCCTACCTGCTCATGTCTGAGGGGTGCCCGCTGCCGGGTGGGACGGTGTTCCCTGCTCTAGGGAACGGCAGATCAGCTGCTGGGGTGTTGTGCTGACTAAATCTGCTTGTGGCTCTGTTTCCTGCTGGTATCTTGATGTTTCTCGGAGGGTCCTGCTGGGATAACAGGTCTCTAGAGAAGCTTATGCTGCCTGGTGTTCGTTCTTGGTAAGCATTGTGCATCTTTCTCCTTTTTATTTTATCTAAAGGTATTTAATGCCTATCAGGCTGGGATGGGAGCTCTGAAACTGTCCATGAAGGATGTTACTGTGGAGAAGGCAGAGAACCTGGTGGATCAGATACAAGAGGTACTGAAATAAGAGCACATCGACATAAACGAGAGTGGCGTGTCGATGTACGCAGTGAGCTTGTCCAGCTGTTAGTGCTGAGGCTTCTGGTGCTGTTTGGTTTCTATTCCATGTGTCATCAGAGCAAACAGACTTAATCATGATCTTTTGTGATCAGCAAGCTGGGGTCTGCAGCTAGCTGGCTGCATTTGGTTTTACGGATCTGTGTTTATTGATGGCCAGAAATCACAAGCTAGGTTAAATTGGTGTTTCATGCGTTCTTTTGTTTAGCAGTATTGTGCGAGCACACAACTCTCCTAGAAAATATTTAGCGAAATGTATTGAAAGGAAATACAAGTCACACCTTTGGAAGCTGGAATGCAACTACAGGCTTAAAATCAGGGTCTTAAAACTGCCTTACCCATAATCTGCTCAATACCATGAGGGGAAGGAAGACGAGTTTACTCTGAATGACTTGAAATGAAGACAGTAATCTGTCTGCATAAGCTGGTGTGAAACCAGAGAAGGATTAATTTTTTTTAGCAACTTCAGCTCTATGCACTTAAATGGTGACTTCAACCACTGCGCTTCTGTCTCAAACGCTGTGTATTTCTCCTCAGCTTTGTGATACTCAAGATGAAGTAGCCCAGACTCTGGCTGGAGTGGGGATCAATGGTCTAGGTATGTTTGTGGATCTTCTTTCTTTGCTGATCTTCTCTCACCACTGCCCTTTGTGCTGCCATCCCTTCCCTGCTCCCTCCCCGTGTATGTCTAGTCCTCCTTCCTGGGAGGATAAGCACTAACTGAAATAAGTAACTTCTCCAGGGGGTTGTGGGGTAATCAGCATTTCTGCATCTCCCAGTCCTTGCAGTGTCTGAGGAACGGTGGATTTCTGTTCAGAGTTGTGTAATGTTGATTTAAATCTATTTTTCCTCCGGCCTCTGTGTAGCTGCAGCTTGTTTATCTCCACGGAAATGTTTTCTTGCCTCGGTGCAAAGGCTTGTTAAAGGAATAGCTTCTCCCTGAGATCAGGATTCAGTTTTCCCCTTTAGGAGAAGCACAGGGAGTTCCTTGCCATCATCAGTGATGATGGATGGGAGTAATAATACATTTGTTAATCCGGGACTTCAGTCTGTGCTGCAGAGATGCTCCTTATTTCTGCTTGGAACTGAATGTTTTCTTTAATCAGCAGAGATGGACACAGAGGAACTTGAGAAGGAGCTGGACAGTCTCCTGCAGGACTCGACTAAGGAGCCTGTAGATCTGCCTCCTGTTCCCCAGAAGGTGCCGAATCCACCCATTTCTGATGCTGAGCTTGAAGCCGAATTGGAGAAGCTCTCCGTTTCTGATGGAGGTACGGACGGCAGCAAGTCGTGTTAGGTAGCTGCCGATGGGATCAGTGCCAGCCTCATGACAGGAAAGATGTCTAGCAGAACTGAAGTCGGAGCCACAATCCTTCCCGCTTTGGTTATGGGGTGGAAATCAAGCTCTCCTGGTACTTGGTGGCATTGTCTTGCACTGCCAGACTCACTCTGGAGAGAAGTGCCCTCTTTAGAAACTCTGCCTGGACTTTTTGCCGTGGGGTACAGGGGAAGTTGAAGGTCCTTTGAGGGAGCTAATGCTTGGACTAATTATTTTACTATTTATTGACAATTACTCAGGCCTGTCCATGTAGTTTTATTCCTATTTGGGCAGCTGATACTCTCAAGTTTCAGAGCAGAACGCTCAGCATCCCATATTGAACGTGCATTTCCAAGAGAATGCAACTGAACATTGAAGTCCTGAAGTGCTCTGAAATTTTTTTAGTTAGTTATTGACCTAGTCCCTCTTAGTGATGACAACTGACCTCTTTTTATTGCAATTTTCTTTATAGATTTGGCACAAAAGACTCCCTCTGCTTCCTCTGAACCCAAAACAGCTCTGGGACTGAATCTCTAGAGACCCAACAGGATCCTGTTGCTGCAGTTTGAGAAGTTGTCTTAAGGTTCCTTAACTAATGACTAGAACTTCTGGGGAGAGGGGTAATGCTCCCCCATTCTTCACGGATATCACTTTGCTCAGCAACAGGATCTCCTGCCGTGACAATCCACTCTGGAACTGGCCCCAGCTGGTGTTTGTCATCTCTGTGCCAACATCTGCACTGGTCTCAGTTAGACTTGTGATCCCAAGTCACTCTGCGACATCTCGCCTGCCCTTCTGGGAGCGCAGTTCACGATTCTGCCCAGTGAAGATAAACTCTTCTATGTCCATCACAGTGCTCGGGGTTTGGTTTGGTTTTTTTTTTTTTTTTCCGTGGCTGATGTTGAGAACCTGAGTTGCAACAGTATTGCAGTTGCTCAACATTTGGCTGTTTGTGTGGTTGTTGAAAACACTTGGCACATAAGTGCTGTCCTTGACATAACTTATCTGCAACAAGCTTAAACACCTGTCGGTAGTTCTATCCCTCCCTGTCTGTATTTTGCACGGTCGTGGACAACTAGACACTGTAACTGTTTGATTGTAGGAGATTTTGGAGCTGCTCTCAGGGGCAGTGGTTGCAAGCACAAGACATAAATAATTCCTCTTTCTGTAACGACACAAAGGCCTTAAAAGGGAGACCTGCAAAAGAGTGTGAATGGAGGAGTTTCTTATGCTGCCTGTGGTGACAAAGGCTTGTGGTCACTAGAATACAATTTTCTGCTTGCTCTTACTTGAAATCGGAGCTGCTGCCTATTTTTGTATCATCTCCCCTATTGGCAAACTCCGTGGGAGCTGCAGGGGGATGTGCTCGGAGCTCTCGTACAGAGCGACTTGGGGTGGGAGGGGAAGGGATGCGTCCTTTTCCCTTCGAGAGGGTGGTTTCCTGTAACAGCCTTGACTTTGCCTTCAGTCTTGATGTTGCAGTTCTACAAGGTTGTGGGGTATTGCCAGAAAGCTCCAGACAAAACCCTGTAAATGTTTCCAATGCAAAACCTCCCCGAGCACAGCAACTGAGGATGGTTTTTAGGGGCCATCTTTACCCATCGGAAGTGAGATCGTCATCTTTTGCAGGTCACTTTTTTATCGTGTGTATGCACGTGGAAAGCCTGGTGCCTCACGTGAGTAAATGAATTCTTTCAGGAGAGGAATGTGCTGTGAACTGGGCTCTCGCACACACAGCTGGTGCGCAGCAGGGGAGCGACTAGCTCGCTGGTGATGTCTAACCAGTCCTTGCTCACTCCAAACGTACCCTGCCACTACTTTTCTGCTGCCTCCTGGTCCCAGCTCTCTAGCTTGGGTGGATGGTAAAATAGGGTTGGGGTTCCCGTGTCCTGACCCAGCTTTAACCCAGGGGACCAGGGAAGAAATTCCAGGCGTCACTAGGGTGTTTCACCATTGCTTTGTGAGAGCGCAAGCCTGCAGCCAGCCAGCAGGTTACCCGGGCTGCACACGGGCCTGGGTGACGTGACTCGAAGCTCTGTACTCCTTTCCTTTGTAAATAAACGGGAGAAAACCTGTTGTTTTCTGCTGACCTGTAATAAAGGGGAGGAACCAGAGTCCCTTGGGGTGCCTCCTGTTGTCTGTGCCACAGATCACTGCCGTATTAGTGCTGTTCCAGCTGTGCTTCTGCATCTATAAAACCTGTCTGCTGAAAGTAAACGGGCGGTTTCTTGGGCTTCTTTGTCAAAACCCACGCTCAGTAGCTGCTGTACCAGGCTTTGATTTTCCTGAGCCTTTCCTCTTCTTAAAAAAGCCCAACAGTTCCAGTGTTCGTTTTGACCAAGTAGCCTGTGCTGGCTTTTGGTCGAGGTGCTTTAATTCCATGAGTACCATTTTGGAACGGGTTGCTTCTTTTTCTTTGCTTCAGCCTGTCTTATCTTTCTGCCTCTTTTTCATCATTGTGCATCTCCCAAATGTGTCATTTCAGGGCTCACACACACCACAGTCCTTTACCTTGTTGTGGCCAGGGAGGAAACTGCTGTGCCAGGAAGTCCGTGCTCCTAACTGACCCCTCGGTTTTGTACTAAATACGTAAGCTTTGTTCTGGGGTGGTTTTTATCCAGCTCCTTGTTCTGATGGTAATTCAGCAGCAGAGGCAACTGGCACTGTTTACTCCTCTGTCTAAAGACAAAGAATCTAGGTGGAGTAACCTGGTGTAGTAAGTGCAAAGGGATTCCTGCAGGAATAAACACTCTCCTATAGCTCTGTAACACGTCTGACTGAGGCAGCCGTTCTGGAAGAGGCACTTAAAGAGTTAAACCCAAGCAGCTGGTGCTTTATTTGAAGTGGCTTGTAATTTTCTTCCTTTGATGCAAAGTGGGGAATGTAATCAAGATGGCTGAATAGGGAATTTTGAGTATATTTTGGTGAGACAGCAGGGAAGGGAAATAGAGGGCAGCTTCTTGCTGGGTGAGGAAATGAAATATAAAAACCTAGAGCGGAATTGCCACCAAACTGGAGCCTCATCGCACTGGAGTGCTGTTTAAAATAGCGCTTAACTTGATTCTCCGAGAAATAGCAGGTGCTTGTGCGAGGAAAGGGAGCAACTGTTTAGTAATAAAACGCAGCAGAATCGTAGCAGAGAAGGTTGCGTCTAGCAGGCAGGAGGAGCTGCTCTGAATGTGAGTTTGTTTGAGTAACTGAGCTTTGTTTGCTACGACAGCAGAGTTATGCTCCGTCCTTCATCAGGTGGATGCTGAGGTGCTCAGAAAGGGGGTCCTGGCCCACCGTCCCCCCGCCAGCCCAGCTCTGGCTCTGCTGCAGTACAAGCTGTGTGCACGGGTGAGATCCTTGCCTCGCTGTCTGTGAGCTGAGGAGGAGGCAGCACCTCGTACCTCGAGGAATGATTTCCTGGAATGCCTCCTGGCTTGGTGTGTGCGACCCAAGCGTGCTGCAAACTCCGTGTCCAAGCTGCTGCCGTGCTTTGATGCTGCGTGACAGGTCACCCACCACGGTTGATCTCTTGAGGAGCAGGGAAAGCATCGTGGTGATTGAGTCTTGCAACTTAAACCTCAGAAATATGTGTGTGTTATAGAGGGAATAGGAGAACATCGCCCTTGGGGGCACAGGACAGCACATCCGCCTGTGTCCCTGCGGGGGTCAGTGCTCTGCCAGGGTCCTGGGGTGTCTGGGCAAGGGGCTGGTGCCCCTGCTCCTCGGCTGAGGCTCTGGGAAGGAGGGAGCAGACCAGAGCTGAGCCATGAGCCGGCCGTGGGTGCCATCTAGCTGCTCCTCCTGGCACAGGCATTGGCAGGAGCCGGCTGCAGACGGTGGAACTAATGAGGCTTAATTAAACAAAGCCTTGGGAATGAAGTGCTGTGACATGCTGGCAGCACGGTTCTTTACCCTGTCCCAAAGCGAGCGGGCTGCTGGCTGTGGGAGTGAGCCTCGTGGTGCTGAGTCTTCCAGAGGAGAATTGCGCTCTTGTTCCAGAGCTGTTCTGGGGCAGTTCCTGCTCTGTTGGGGCTTACGCAAAGCCTGGGTCGAGTTAATTCAATCTCGGTGCGGCCGAGCTGGCTCTGTATGGGTTGGCTGCTGCTTCCTTCAGCAGTTGGGGTATGTGAGGTCATCACGATGCACTGCAGCAGCCGTCAGTGTAATGAGCGCTTTGGTGCTGAACTCCCTGGCTGCCGTTTTGGTTGGATTGATGTGGAATTAGCTGGGAATTAAAGAACAAATGATGTACTCGAAAGAGAAGCCATCTTATATCACTCTACTGGAAATATGGTTATTCAGGATAAAAAAGACTAACCAGAGTGGTGGTCAGTGTCCTCTTCGGTTCTACACGTGACCTCTGCTGAAAGACAGACTCTCTGAAAACTGTTTTGTCTGATCCTTGCAGAAAGAAGAAACTTCCAGATTTGCCAGGGCTTTTTTGGGGGGGGAGGGTGGAGGGGGTGTTGTTGTTTTGGTTTGTTTTTTTTTTTTCCCCAGTGGACTTGAAGGAATTTTGCAGTGGAAGGTAAATGCCAGTTTTGCACCACTCGCAGCCGGGCAGCTCGGCACGGGGCAAGTAACTGGTTTAGGGTCCTGTATCTGAGCTGTGCCGCAGTGCCACGCAGTGAACCGAGGCATCTCTTGTTTGAAGCACGCTGAATTTCCATTCATTTACATTGAAGACCCTCAAATCCCACTTGAATGTTGGTTAGTTTACCCCTTCAATCCCATCACCTCATTCCCAAGCAACTAACCCTGTCAGCTGCGGCTCCCAGTGCCATGTTGTTGGCTCGCAGAGGACCAACCTGGTGAGTCAGGGACCTGGCTGCGGGCAGAGAAGGATCTCACCGATGTGAAATCCGGAGGGAAAAGCAGGCAGCACAGCAGCAGGTTTAGGAGTGGAGAAGGTCCATCTGCAAGGGCAGAGAGCGCTCAGATTCCCTCTTGCACCTGGCAGCAAGTCCCAGCCTGGCCAGTGCAGATGGGATTGACTGGGATTCTGTAGCAGCCACCAGAATAACAACGGATGAAGATCTTTGGAGAGAGGAGAGGGAGGAAGGCTTGCAGCAAAAGCCCTCCCAGCTCGCTCGAGTGCCAGAGGTGAGTGCCGGCTCTGTGTGAGCATCAGGCTGCAGAGGAAGACGTGGGGTGGGAGGCAAGAGGGGAAAAACCGAACGCCACGTTGTCAGCAGGAGACTTGGAAGGGAGCGAGAGCTTCCAGCACTTTTCCTTGTGCTGAGGGTGAGAGCTGGGAGAGGATTGCGGCTGGTGCTCCCAGGATGTCAGTAGAGGGGTAAAAAGGGGTTTGGATGCTGACAGGGACTTGAGCAGCTGGGAGTCCTCTCAAGGGACTGGAACAAAGGGGACCCCATGGATGGTGTTTCCTCCTCCGTGGAAGGAGATGGGCAGGATGCGATCAATGACACCAGCAGCAGGAAGAGCTGGGCAGAGGAAGGCCACTCCGAGTTGTCCTTCGTGTGGTGACAGCTACCTTCCTCTTTCTCCTCATCCTCTCCACGCTCCTGGGCAACATCCTGGTGTGTGTGGCTGTGGTCAAGTTCAGACACTTGCGCTCGAAGGTCACCAATGTCTTCGTTGTCTCCTTGGCAGTGTCCGACCTCTGTGTGGCTGTTCTGGTGATGCCCTGGGAGGCTGCTGCCGAGGTGGTGGGTTTCTGGCCCTTCGGGGCTTTCTGTCACGTTTGGGTGGCTTTTGATATCATGTGCTCCACAGCCTCTATCCTTAATTTGTGCATCATCAGCGTGGACTGTTACTGGGCCATTTCCAACCCCTTCTGCTATGAGAGGAGGATGACACAGCATGTGGCTTTCGTCATGATTGCAGTGGCTTTTCTTCACTCCCTCGTGATCTCCTTCATCCCTGTGCAGCTGGAGTGGCACAAGGATCGTGAGCTCCTTAGCCAACAGGAGCCAGGTTTTAACGTTACCGGGGAGGAGGAGAACTGTGACTCCAGCCTCAGCAGGACTCATGCCATCTCCTCTTGCTGTCCCTCGTGATCTCCTTCATCCCTGTGCAGCTGGAGTGGCACAAGGATCGTGAGCTCCTTAGCCAACAGGAGCCAGGTTTTAACGTTACCGGGGAGGAGGAGAACTGTGACTCCAGCCTCAGCAGGACTCATGCCATCTCCTCTTCTCTTGTTAGCTTCTACATCCCCGTTGCCATCATGATTGTGACGTACACCCGCATCTTCCCCATTGCCCAGCGGCAGATCTGCAGGATCTCCTCCCTGGAGAGGGCGGTGGAATGTGCCCCAAACTGCCACAGCAGCAACTGCCCTCATGAGGCCTCCCTGAAGCAGTCCTTCAAGAAGGAAACCAAGGTCCTACAGACCCTCGCCATCATCATGGGCATCTTTGTCTTCTGCTGGCTGCCCTTCTTTGTGCTCAACTGCGTGGTGCCCTTCTGTAATCGTGACCTACATGAGCCAGGAGAGCTGCCTTGTGTCAGCAAGACTGTCTTCAGCATCTTCGTCTGGTTCAGGTGGGCCAACTCTTCCCTCAACCCCATCATCTACGCCTTCAATGCAGAATTCCGGAGAGCTTTCGCATCCATCTTGGGCTGTGGCCGCCTTTGCCCCAGCGCTGCAGTGGAGACAGTGAACTTCAGCAATGAGCTGGTCTCCTACCACCGTGACACCACGTATCAGAAGGAAGTGGTGACCCTCAGCTACCCCCAGCTTCTGCCCCACAGTGCTCTGCAGATGGAAAGCAACGAGGTGTCCTTTGACAAGGATTCGCAGGTCTCCGAGCCCTCTCCCAGCACCTGCCCTGCGGGGGTGCCTGTGGAGGGCGAAGTGGCTGTGTCCCTGGAGAAGATCACACCTTTCGCCTGCCACGCATTCAACTGAGGCAGGTTTAGGACCAGGGTGGTCCCAGGACCAGGGATGGTCTCAAGGAGAGATGGAAGCAGGGACACTGCAGCAGCTGCCTGTTTTCTGAGGAGGTTGAGGATGACGTGGATGGGCAGCAGTTCGCATGAATACCTGTGGAAGAGCCAGCGTGATTTTCCAGATGGCTCAAGGGGTTCAGAGATGTGTTTTCGTAACTCGCAGTTCCAGATCCAGCCCGGGCAGGCAGCAGAGCTCTGTGCTGCTGCTCGCTTGAGCTGACCCATGGAAAAACGCTTTCTGTGAAAGACAAAAATGCCAGGGCTCGAATTCCACGTTCCTTGTGACTTCAGCTGAGCAAGCAAAGACTTGTGTGGTCTGAGCCTCTCCTCCGAGTTCCGGGAAGTGAAAATGCAGCTGCTTGTGAGGGGAGAGGCTGGTGTTGCCCCTGCCCGTGTCCACAGACCGTCAGCCCCGGGCTGCTCCGTGGGCACAAG
>NW_010400022.1:13635-16384 GCF_000710305.1 Buceros rhinoceros silvestris
CGCGATGGGGCCGTGCTGTGGAGCAGCCTTTAGCCAGGGAGAGCCAGGTCTCGGGTGGGTCGTGCAGGTCATGGCCCTGCTGGGATAACTCACCCCTGACGTTCTGTTGCTCCGGCAAATTCTCCTGCAGGTCCGGACAGGTTCGAAGCTGCCTTTCCTGCAGCTCAGAGGCCGTGCTCGGCAGCAGCTTATTGCACGGAAGAATTTGGCACGAAGGTTGGCTCTGGCCCTGGAGCAAGAGCCAGCCTCTGAGCTGGGACACGCACAGCCCAGGGCGGTCCGGGATGACCCAACTCTGTTTTGGCCGGTTTGCTCGGAGCCTTTGGGAACAAGGGTGTCAGACTCTGAGGGCAGAGGAGAAAGTCAGATGTTAAAGCACGAACGTTTCTGTTTTGGCTTCTGCGCCTCCCCCACATCTCCCATCAGTCAGGTCCTCCTTTTCCTAGACTGTTTCTTCCACCTTTTACTTTGTTCTCCCCCTAATTCCCTTCCTCCCCCTTTCATTAAGGATCCTTCCCCTGCCTCCTTGCTGTCTCATTTCAATGATAATGGCTGCTGCAGAAGCTCTCCTCGCTCACCCCGACTCCTTAATCAGCCTCTCCCTGTGCCTGTGGGAGCTGGTGCCTGGTTCTTGGGGGCAGCAACAGCCAGGGAGCAGCCCCCAGCCTTTCACTGCCGTGGTGACACGGGTGACTTCAGCGAGCTGTTTTGATCGCTGCCTGGTTAAACACTGCAGCAGCGAGCGGCACATCCGCGTCGTCTTGAATCGGAGCCGTCTTTAGCTCCCTGGCGCAGCAGAAAAGCCTCTCCCCCTCCCTGGCAAACGCTAACAAAGAGACAAATCAGAGAGTGGTAATTACAGAGTAATGGTAATTATTCAATAGAGCCCGATTATAGTCAAGTTACAGCGTAATCAGCGTGGGAGGGGAGCGGAGCTCACCGCATCTCCAAGGTCGATGCTGGATTTTTCTAGGAAGCGCTGTAAGACTCAGCGGTGCATATTACCCTCTTCCCGCGGGGCAGCGGTCAAAACTGGGACAGTCCCGCGGCTTTTCAGCTCTGGGAGCTCGGTACAGCCCAACCCGGAGAAGGAGCCGTCATTCTGGGGTGGGATGATAATCTGGCGTGTTTCTAGGCGGCCCAGCGTGACTGATCCGTTGGGACGTAGCTGCGATAGGGGTCGTCGCTTCCCGCAGTGAGAGCAGGGTGTTGTAGCACGTGGAGCGTGGCTGTGCTTTGTCCCGGGACTCCTGGCCCGGAGGCAGTTGGAATACCCGGTGCTCTTCACAGCGGTGCCTTCCTGACCTCCCTGGTTGTGAAGAGTTTACCCACGCTTCTCCTGTGGCAAAGTCCTGGGGCTCAATCCAGGACTGTTTGTAAAGAAATTGGAGAAAACCAAGTAGCTGCATGTATCCCCGTTAGCCATGACGAGCTGCAGGGTGAAGCTGCGGCAGAAAGACACGGGAGACCATGGTGTCCTGTTGCTGCCCGCCTTTACCTTGTGCCAGGGAACACAGCGCGGTCACCAGCACCGGGGCTGTCCTTGGCCAGCGCTGGACTCTGACCCGGCCGGCCCCACGCGCCTGAGACCCTCCTGGCACCGGCATCAGCAGAGACAAGGTGGTGACACTGAGCTAAACCCCAGACCTCCAGGTCAGGGCACGGGCCTGGCTCCAGAGGAGGGAGGCTGGGACCGGTGCTGCCCTGCTCCCACCCGCATAGGTTACAGAGGACGAGGCTGGGGAACGGGCTCAGTCTCTTCCGCACAATCACAGAATCGATGAGGTTTGATGAGGTGGGCCTGGGGCAGGCGGGGAGACTCTGGGAACTAACCACGTGCGGGTGGTTGCTGCAGCAGACGGAGGCAGAGCCGTGCCCACCGCTCCTCTCCGGGCTGGAGGAGCGTGGACAGTGCGGGGCAGGGGATGACGTTGCCCTGCACGAGGTGTTTGGGGGTTAGGAGGAACGGATTTAGTGGTGAGAGGGGAGGGGATGTGGTGGGTGCGGATTGCTGTCTTGCCTGACTTTGCTGGGAACATCAGCTGCTCTTTTCACCAGAGAGGCCAGGGCAGGGCTCCGAGGGAGGCGGCTCCAGACAGGGCTCACGGCTGGATGGGGGTCGCGGGAGGCTTGGGAGAGCCTGGCAGAAGCTCTTGTGGAGTCACGCCTGGGTTTCCCAATCTGTAGGGCAATTCTGAGCGCTCACCCAGCCACGGGAAGAGGCAGGAGGGATTAACTCTACCCAGGAGGACTGGGCGAGAGCCAGGCCAGCAGCTCTCCCTGCTCTGGTGTGCTGACCCTGCTGCCTCGGGCTTGTCCGTGTGTCCCTCGCAGTGTGTGGAGCAGGTACAGGAGCCCAGGCATGGTTCTCTTCTGCTCTGACAGCAGCAGTAATGAGGGACTTTAGTGACCTTTGAGCGTATCGTGGTTCGATCTCATCACCCTCGCTCCCACCTGAACAGCAGCGGCTTCTTGGCTGGGAGCAGCTCAGAACCACCTAGTGACCATCTCTGCCATGCCTGGAGGAACGGGGACGCTGTCACTGAGCTGGGGGACGGATGCCACCCTGGGGGAGCTGCTGGTCAGTGCTATGCTGTCCTTGTTCTGTTCTGAGCAATGGTCTCGATTCTCCAGAACTTTCCTCATCTGGAAAGGGTCACCGGGGACAAGCTGCCCCAGGGTACGAGCATTAACTCGTCAAGGGAGGACGCCTAGGAACACTGAGCACGGGCAAGTCTCGGTGGCATCA
>NW_010400023.1:0-4028 GCF_000710305.1 Buceros rhinoceros silvestris
CCGCCGCCGCCGCCGCCCGCCGACCCGCCAGCCCGCCCGGGACCCGCAGCACAGTAAGTCCTTCGTGCCCCCCTCCCGTCCGAGCTGCGGAGCTCGGGGCTCTGCCCCTTCCCCGTAGGGCCGTTGTCTCTCTCTCTCCCCCTTCCGCCGCGCCTCTGCCTCCCTCCCCGCTCGCTTGTTCCAAGGCCAGCGAGCGCGACAGCTCTCTGCTGTGTCTGAGAGAGTGGAAGAGTTAGTGGAAGGTCCTAAAGGATGGATTCCTGGGCAAAGCGACAGATTTCAGCCTTATCTTGTAAATACCAGAATAGAGAATAAATCGAACTGCTGCGAGAAGGACAGCAGCTCCAGACACATCCCGGGGCTGGCGACTGCAAGAATACACGTCTGGCAATTCCATTGCGATAGCCAGGTCTGATTTCTGTGGCTCATCCCCTAGATTTCAGGGCATGAACACAGGCAGTGTGAGCAATGACTCCTGATACCACCATGCCGTAAACCCCCTTCCCCAAAATCCGGACATAGATCTTGGGAACCAAAGCATCCTAAACCCAGACCAGGCACCAGGATCCAGAGTCAGTATGGCACTTCCCACCCCCTCCTCTTTGTCTCTGTTCAGAGGGAAGTAATTTTCTCCCAAATCACAGAAAAAGAACTGGATTATGGTTCACTCAGCAGCTGCACTGGTCAAACACCATTTCAGCGCCTGGATCCTGTATGGTCCCAGGCAGCCCCTGAGCCCTGCACTCTGCTAGGGTCACTCTACCGAGCTGACGCATTTCTGCATTGCCATGCTCCCGGTTTTGTCATTATTTTTTTTCCCTAGTCAGGGAAGTCCCATTGCCCCTTGGACCTGCCTTTTCATAGAGCACTGAAGAGCCTGTCAAAATTCCTTCCTGTCCTTGTGCAGCCACCCTACGTTCACTGCATCAGCTCCTCAGGCACAAATTGAAGGGTTCAACCTCAGGGCTGGGATCCTTGGCATGTTTAAAGTAGGATTTCTTCTTAAGGCTACTGCAAAGCAAGGAAGAGACCTTCTGTGACTGGGGAATATGGCTGATATAGAAGCCGTGGTTCCTCACCATCACCCCCAAGTTCAGAGCAGAAAAACCTGAAGAAACAGTCATTCTCCAAAGCATTCAACCACCTGCCCCCACCGAGACACTCCGAGGCTTGCCAGTTCCAACAGAGCCGATCAAACAGGAGCAGAAAACTCAGGTTTGGGTTTGCTTCAGTGCCCCTCTGTAAAAAGAGGCCTGGAAAGCCAAAAAGTCTGAAAGTTCCGGCAGAAGCGAATGCTCCAGGAACTCTAAATCTGGCTCCCAGGGAACTTGCATATCTTCTCAGTCACTGCTAGCTCTAGCAGTGAACTTTGCTGACTTCGTGTCTGAATGCAGGATTTGGTTTGGGAATAGTAGTATGAAAACAAAATCCTAGGCAGCAGCAGCTGGTTTCTCTTTCAGCGGCAGCAGTTTAAAATGACACTGTCCAGATTTGAATTGAGAAGAAAACAGAGCGTATTACACTGTATTTTCTTTGCTTTTTCCCGATAACAATATATATGTGCAATTTTCTCTTCTTTTTTGCTGTGTGAGAAATTCTTACCAACAGGAGATGCTGGTTTACAGGACTGTTTTCAGTTGTGCTTCAGTACTTTAAGGAAAGCAAATTCTCATTTAAAAATGGCAGGGCCACTGTGTAGCTCTGTCTGTGCTGTTCCCAGACAGGAGATAACACGGTTTAATGCTGGTTTGAAGCATCTCACGCCTGGTCTGCCACTGCCATTCCCCTAGGTCCTTTGGGTCCCCCATCACCCCCAGCCCTATGGTGGTGCCTGGCACTGGTAAGGCACAAGGATCAAGTCCCCTGGGGATGTTCTGCTCCTGCCTTGACTTCTTTACTGTAAACATAGGTTGTGTTTCTCCTCAGCTTTTGACGCCACTAAGAGCAGAGCTTGGCCACCATCAGAATGGTGCTGGACCACATGGGCTGGTGGATGTCCCATAGGGGTCCGTGGACAGAAGCATGGATTTGAGCAGCACAGTACAATTTCAAGTTGGGGGGGTCTTGGTGGCTCAGCTCATCTGCGGACTCTGATTTCCCAGGCAGAGCCTTACACTAAACTCAGACTGGCTGCACTGCTTTACTGCTTCAAAAGATGTTTTGACTTGGAGCCATTTTCTCATGTGGGCAGGACTGACCCCAATTCCATGGGGAGTGGGGAGGGAATGGAGAAGAGGCTTATGAAAATGCAGAGAACAAACTTTGCTAAATAACTCTGGATTTCTGGGAAGCTGTGAGAGTGTGGGGAATTTCCACTAAACTGAGACATAAATCCTTGTGACCTAGGATGTCACCAGGTTGGAGAGGTCTAAAAATCCAAACAAATGCTTGTTAATACTATCAACAGCTCAGGGAAAAGAAGTCAAGAAAAAGATCAGCAAAAAATTTCAGAATAGGGGTAATTCTCTCGAGAGTTCTCTGGCACACCATGAGCTACCCCTCATGAATGAGATCATTCCTAAGCGTGCGGCATGTTTCCTTGGAGGAGAAAAAGGAGACAACAGGAAGCCACTGTGTCCAGAGTCAGGGCAGTGTCCTGTTTCTTGGCTCTGCGCCAGGTGTTTCCCTTCCCCTCGCTGCTCACCCCAGAAGAGCTCCAGCCTGGCAGTACTACCACGATCAGCACCATGTGGGAGAGTTTGTTGGGTCCCTCTCTGGCTACCACTAATGGTATATGGGCTCCGAATAGCGTAGCAGAGGATGCTGTGCGAGCTGTGCTGCTCTGCTTATTGGAAGCCATAAGCTAAATATACTATGTCAAAAATATTGGAGCTAAAGACTCCCCTGGCACAAACTATGATGCCACATAATAATAATGAGGATGATGATAATGAGAGGGGGACTTTCCTCCCATGTGACAAGTGGCAGGGCTAGAGGAAATGGCCTCAAATTATGCCAGGTGAGAGACAGATTGGATATTAGGGAAAATTTCTTTACAGAAAGGGTTGTGAAGCATTGGAACGGGCTTCCCAGAGAGGTGGTGGAGTCCCCATCCCTGGAAGTGTTCAAAAGCTGTGTAGATGTGGCACTAAGGGACATGGTTTAGGGACCCTGGCAGTGCAGGGTGAATGGTTGAGCTTGATGATCTTAAAGGTCTCTTCCAACCAGATGATTCTGTGATTCTGTAATAACAGTAAATTAGTAATAATAGTGAGTGGGGACCTATATTAAGTCTTGACCTTAAATAATTACATTTTCCAAGACTTGAATTTGAGCTCTGTGTCTGGGAGATGGTTCAGCATTTCCCAAAGAGTTAACTGCTAAAACAATTAGGAGCCTGCTGAAGTTTTAATGAGCTTTGATTTGTGAGCAGTACACAGGAGCAGCCCGTGGCCATCCAAGCCAGAGCCGAGCTCCTGGTGCATCGGCTTTGCTGCAGTGGGCAAGGGTGGATGCTTGGAGAGGGCACAAGGAGTAGTGCTGGCCCAGCATCTCCTGCCTGTGGCCTCCAGCCATAACCAGTGCCACCTCCTTTTGCCTGAATGTTTCCTGTATAAAGTGGGTTTTTTTCTAGAAGGAAGTTTCTTATAGGCATTTTGGTACCATTTCCCGTAAGTGACTGAGGTTTCATTTCAAGGCAGAACTGGAAGATGTGGTTTACTGGTATTTTGTGCTGCAGATACAAAAATGTGCAGCAAACAGCAGCAAACTGATAAATTTGGGGTGAGCGTTCAAGTTGGCCAAATGTGAGTGAGCTATTGCATTGGCAGCCTTACTCAGATGCTTTACTCCTTCAGTGTGTATTAGTTCAAGATGAAAAAGCACGCCCTGACGTGCCAATATTGCCAACAGTTTTCACACTGCTGATGTGCAGACCTGGACAAAAATGCCAAGCTGATTTTATCTTTCTTCTAAGACAGCTGTGGGACATTTTTAGGCAGACCAGGGCATAGGGATGCATCACAGACTATGGCTTGATGTGCTCAGCCAAGGGACCACAGGGGCTCCCCCCGGCCGCCGCCCCCGGG
>NW_010400023.1:4154-12492 GCF_000710305.1 Buceros rhinoceros silvestris
GCCCAGCTACCTGCTCCCCTCCTGGGCATCACCAGCCCCTGTGCCTGGCCCTTGCAGAGTGTTACCAGGACAAAGTTCTGCCAGACATTAAAACTAAACTTTTAACCAGTGTAATCATTCATTTATGGACTATTCTTTGTGTAGTGTCATTTCAGTGGTTTTCAAAGATCCATGACATTCGTCTTAGTATTGAAGAAGAAACAAAACCATTTTGAGATCCACCTTTCTGATCATCATCCATCAAAACGAAAAATCACCTTCAGCTAAAGAAAGGGGGAGGTACTTCCTTTGTTTAGAAACCAGAAAACAAAGTAACGGTAAATGCTTTGTTTTGGCTCAGTCTGTGCTGGAACAAACAGAAAGGAAGTGGTTTGGCAGAGTGAATCTAAACACAGGCTTGCATTGGGAAATGCAGGCTAGGAAAATAGCCTTACAAAAATTAGGAAAGTCCCAAATACTTATAGAGAATCCCTGTTTCCATGATTTTTTTTTGTAATGGAAAGTAACAAAAAGAAGCTCTTTTTCACCCTTTTTAGAATTCTAGTGGGCCATCCTGACTGGAGCAGCCAGAGAGAACCCCTCTGGGTTTTCCTCCCTCCCCAGTAAGTGTGAAAGGGGCAGAGGTACGTGTGTAGCTTCGGCCATGGGTCACTGCCGCTGGGCAGCTCTGGTGCTCGAGCCCCTTTTGCTCACCCGTGCAACTGGCCCCACAGCCTTGACGCACGAAGGCTCCACTGAGCAGCGACCCGAGGCAGTAACCCTGTGCCTCTGGCAGCCACTGCTGCTTAGTGGTAGCAGCACATTAAGTTCAGCTTCACACCTTGCCCCAGGTCATAGCCCACCGGTGTAGCTGAGAGCCAGCCAGATGGTGCACACACACCGCTCCCGCTTTCTCTCCTTCCCAGATGAGTTTTTTGTATTCGTTATGTTTTAAAAGCAATAGCATTACTAATCCTGAATATGACCTGGCAGCCAAAGCACGGGAAAAGGGAAGCTTTCAGCGGTGCCAGGCTCTGACTGCTCTCTATAGCACCCGGATGGTGCCACTAACTTGATGCTTCAAAAGTCTCCAAGCTGCCCAGAGCCAGCGGAAGAAATCACAATTAAAACAAAGAACCACAGTCTTCCAACCAGTTTGCCCGGTAATAAGTATTACAGTTTGCATCAGCATGATACATATCAACAATATAAACTTAACAAGGCTATTTGAAGATCACCACATTGTGGCCTTATAACTGAAACCAAATTCTTTTTTTCCTTAGAGCCTAATTATTCTTCCCTTATGCAGCACAAGTAAGCTAAAACTTGCCTGAGAGTTCTTCATGCGGAAATGCACTGGTCTCCCAGGAAGTCACTTAAAGTGTGGTTGCAACAAGGATTGGAAACCATGAGTCACTTTATTTCTTTACAATGATTATATAATTATAATCATTATGTAAATGAATATAATTATGCAAACAAACTATAGCAATGTATTAAGTGATATATGTACATAAAAAATTCTAAATATGTATTCTAAAAGGATGTGGTGACAATAAGAAATTCCTATTGTTATTTGTGGCGCAGGAGTGTTAGCAATAGAGCAGGGTTTTGGCAGGATAATGTCTGTTTGAATAAGGCTAAACCACCCTGATCCTCGTGCCATGTCCCTATTTCTCCCTCAGCCAGGCAAGGGCTGTGCTGGACATGCAGCAGCCCTGGTCACTGGCACCAGTTTCATTTAGCAGCTCCGGGAAAAGTCCAGTCTGGTTGGTCTCTGCTATCAGAACTTCCCCCCCTCCACCACTCCATTTCACTAGTATTTTTCTCTGCACAAGCCACAGCCTGCACTACAGCCCCGCATTTCAACATCAGCAGATGGAACAATAACTGCTCCCAGGTATTTGAAAACACCAGCAAGGCACACTAAAGCTGCAACAAGCTGCACTGAAGCTGCCTTGTCTTGGGATGCCATGGTCACCCTGGGACCATTCTCAAACTGAGATTACGCAGAGGGAGGGTGTTGAAGGGCCTGAGTCATCCCTGAGCTTGTGTCTGCCTCTGTAGGGACGCAGCCAGCACACAGAGCATTGAAGCCATGCTGCTGACCGGGATTTTTGAGCCGAAAGTGATAAGCCTTGTGATGCTCATATCAGGAGATACTGCTGTTCTTCCCACACTCCCATCCTTTCAACCATCTGCTTTCACATCTGCATGTTTCTGAATTCTCAGCCACCTTCTCTGGGAGCTCTCCTCAGTAACGCTAAGAATTTTATTACTGACTTACATGGGGAGTCAGTCAAACCAGCAAGACTTTTGCTCACCAAAGACTGACACATACCTGGCTTGGTAGGCTCATCTCATTTGCGTGCTGCACTGGCAAACTGTGCAGTAAGCTACGCGGGTGCTTCCACAAATGGATCTGCAGCCAGATGAGCAGAGATCAGCAAAAACAGGTCCTGAGAAAGGTGGGAATTGATCCCAATGCCATATAAAAGCATGTGAGTTTTGTGGTTGCTTTGAATAGGCACAGGACACTTGTCCCACTCACCCACATCACTCATCCATGTTCACGTCCGTACTCACACAGCATCCCTCGGGGGAGTCCTGCTCTCCTGTATTCAGACAAGCTCAAGGTCTCAAATCAGGCCATGTGATCACCCATAAAATCGCATATTGATTTTCTCTAAGTTATTTATTAGACCAGATAGCTGCTTCCATCCACTCAGTATCTGAGGTGACATTGCTCAGGAGCTCTCCTGCAGAGCTGTGCTCGTACCAGATGTGTGTAGCGTTCCCCACACGGCGCACAGAGGCACATACAGGGGCAACTTATTCCAGAATTATTTGTGTTTGACTCATTGTGCCATGGCAATTTTTATGCAAAGCGTTATAAACTGACCAGTTCTTTCTGAAACTTACAGGCTAGAAGGAAAATGATGAAAATGTTACCTTTTTCCCAAAGTGGCCCGATTGGAATACGCAGTGGATCAGAGGGTTGCATTGGTGCAAATAGGGACCTTGAAGACCTTTTGACATCAGTAGCTGAGCAAGTCCCTGCCTGTCCTGAACCTTCTGGAGACGAGATCTGGTCAAGAGACCAGAAGAAGATGAGTGAAAATGAAAGGCCAGGGGCATCCTGCCGACCCTCACGTGCATCTTCCATCACGAGCAATGGGAGCTGCAGCTCTACTGGGGACAGCCCTGAAAAGGGGAAGAAAGGAATAAAGAAAACCCTTATGAGTGCACTTAAGAAAATTGTAAAGACCAAGCCACCCAGTGGTAAGTGCTCCTTCATCCTCCTTGCACCACTTCATTGGCCATAGTTACCTCTAGAGGGGCTGCACGAGGTGGAGAATTGTCCCCTTGAGAAACAAGGGCACAAATTGAAATGACTTTGCCAAAGAGCCCAGAGAAATGTGGGCTGAGGGACACATCACCTTGAGTCCTACTCCTTTGGTACCAAGGGCACACCCCTTGAGGACCTGCCAGTTTGCAGATTTTCCGTCCAACCCAAAACTTATTTCTACCTCTCATGTGGGCACAGAGATGTGTGGGAGGGCAAGAAATGAAGGCATAGCTCTCTCCTCTTCCCCCTAGTGACAGCAGCAAGCAGCACACGTAGATCTTTCCCAGGGATGATACATGAACATCCAGCTTCTCCAGTTGCAGGCGCCGTCCCTGCAGAGTGCTTAGAGAGGTAGCAAAATACCTGCTCAGAGAAACCCAGAGCTGGAGAGGAAAGTGCCCCTTGGCACTTGCAAGGCACACCTGCCACCTCAGGTCGTATATCCCATTACCTGGTTCATAAACTTAGCAAGCTGTACTTCAAAGTAAGTTTGGTTTTCAGTCCTACCTCCTTTGCTGGGAGCGGGGAGGTCTTACAAAGACTCACTGTTTAATTACAAATTAAATCTCATTTCCAGGCAAGCCTTTACTGGTCTAATTGGCATCTCTTGTTCCATGTGTCAAATGTTTTCCCCAAGTGGTGTTTTTCCTTCTTGGCTTTGAATTTTCTCAGCTAAATGAACCAAGTCTACTAAAAATAGGCCCTTTGTGCCTTTGTTCTTACTGCTGCATTGCCCCATTCCCAAGGTCTTTTTTTTTTTTTTTTTAAATAAGGCAATCAGAATTTCAGAAAATATTCCAGATGAGATACCACCCCTGCCTGGTACAGTATGTTACCTTTTTCCTATCTCAGCTGGGCATTCCTCACTGGATACAACCTGGGGTCATGTCTCACATTTTCACCATCATTTACAGGAATGAGTTACTCATTCTCCAGGCATCTCTCTTCATCTCAGACTGATTCACATTCAACTTGCAGCAGAAAATCTTATTTGTTGCTAAGTAACTTTTGTTCTATTGAATTTGTATCTTATACTTTCTGCTATTAAATTTCAGCCCATTTACTATTCAAGTTATCCCATTGTTCCTGTGTAATACACCAAGCCCTCAGTTTCGATAATATCTCTGACATTTGTGTAATCAGCAGATGCCAACAGGGCACTCCCAGCTTTTGTGCTACAGTCTCTAAGGAGGTTATGAGCTAAGAGTGTCGTGAATAAAGCAAGCTTTCTCCACCCAGGGTTTTCCATACAAACCATACATATCTAACAGAACTTATTTGGGGATATAATTTCTCCAGTGAATGGTTGGACTTGATGATCTTAAAGGTCTCTTCCAACCAGATGGTTCTATGGTTCTGTGATTTTATAATAACTTCCCAGATTGCACCAAGTAATTGGCTGTAACTCAGATGAGATAGTTCACCTGTATTTATCTTACCCACTAAATGTGTCCTCCAAAAAAAAGTCACAGGTCAGATTGTGCCAACTTATTTCTGGAAAATGCATGTGGTATTTCCTCTAGCACATCTTATCTAGCTACATCTTTCCCTCTACGTTTTTTCTAAAGTCATACTTCTGACTTGAGGTCGTATTAATGGGAAGGGCAATAACAAATAAATAAATAGATAAATAAATAAAACTCTACAAATCTAAATTTCAGAAAAAATTATAGGTAGCTCATGAATAGCTGTCCATATGTAACACACTGGTGATAGGTATTCAAATTTCCATTGCCCCAGTTACAGGCAAGCTAGAAATAAACTGAACTTTAAATAAACAGGAGGATTTTCTCTATGGTGAAGGAGCCTAAGAGCTAGCATTATAGAAATGTAAACTTTTTTTAAAAAAAAAAAAGTAATCCAGATCCATAATTTTTTATAAAACAGAAATCTAAATGTTTGCTGTTGGGTAAAGAAGGGCTGTTCTTTTTTCACCAGTCAAACAGGTCATGGATCTCCTTGAAGAGCAAAAGCTTTGTGATGCCAGCCAGCATCTGATTGTCCTGGAGAAGAGCCTGTCAAGCAAAAGTGAGGGGGGACTGAAGACCAGCCAGCAAGACATTGAGTCTGTCTATGAAGTTCTAAAGCACAAAGTCTTCAGCGTCTTGAAAGATTCCATACTGCTGGCGATAACGAACCCAGAACTGCTGCAGCAGGCAGTAGAGGCACTGAAAGAGCAGGAGAAAGAAGACCAGAACTATATGTTAGAGAACCTACCTGACCAAAACATGCAATTTAGACCTAGAAAATGGAAAGAGCTTTGGATGGCTACAGTAAAGGAGTCAGCAGAGTCTCGAATGAAAGACACGAGCCGCACTCCTGTAACGGAGAACCTCTCTACACTTGGCCAGAACTTCCTGCACATGGGAAAGACAATGAAAGAAGATTTGACAGTAGTTGTAAAGTACATTGAACAGCTTTATCCTCCTGAGTTTAATGTGTTCAGTACATATGCCGAACTCTACCACAATTATTTTGCCTCCCAGGCAAAGAAAAATGCTGAGTCTCACCTGGAAGACAAGGATATTTACCTTCTCCTTTCATGGGTGCACAGTATTTATCTAAAGTAAGTGAGGCTTTCACAGCCCTGGTGATCAACACCGGTTCCATGGCTGCAAAACCAGGCGTTTGCTTGATTTATGAATCGGTATCACTGCAATGCAGTTGGGCACCTGGGTGGGTTTTGGTGTCACTGGCACCAAGCTGATAGGCACTAACTGTCCAGGACAGCTGGAAGGGACACACTCAGGGCTGCCAGTCTGTAAACCAAGGGTTGACCCCACCACTCTGGGGTCACAGACATACACACAGATGCTTAGGGTTTCATTTGTGGGGTAAATTGGGCAGGTTCATTGCCCTGATCTCTATTCCAGTTGCAGAACTGAACTCATCTTTGGAAAATTTGGAAATTTCAGACCTCTGGACCAGAGGGCAGCCAATAAATAGAACAACCAGAGATGCAATTATCCTGGGCATGGAGGATGTGGCTTAGGTGTTACCCGTAGTTTATGCTGTCCTCCTGGTTAGGAGACTAAAAGGTGCACCTCTGTGAGAGGACTTCATCAGCCAAGGGTCAGCCTTCATCCTCACAAGCCCTGTATGTTATAGAACTGAAAATACTCCTTCCTGTGGCTTATAATACTGGACGGAGAATTGAGGACTCTCATTTCTTAGGTGAAAACCAGTAAATACATCAGCAGTGTTTCTTCTGCCATTCTAGAGCCATTCAACCTTTTCTCAACTTTTTCCTTTTCGTGTTTCACCGATGATGTATACCGAGTTAGTGTTGATCCTGGAAGCTTTCCAGAGCCAGTGCTGTGCTCTAGGTCAGGATATTCAGGCTTGAACCAGTGTGTGTTGGAAGGCAGTAGCTGCAAGGAGCAGAGCTTGGCCAGAGCAGCACAGCCTGGGGCTGCGGACAGTGTTGGCCGGGGCAGCAGCTGCTTGTGGGCTGTTCCCAGAAGCCACATCCAGGTGTCTGCTGAGGGACCATCTCTCTCCACTGCTGGCAGCAAAGGGAGCAGTGAAGAGGAGGAGGGTTGCACAGCAGCCCGGCCCCAGCTTCCTGTGAAATATCAGAAACAGCCCATGTGCAAGAAGCACGGCAGCGTATCCCTATGGAGCTGGATGATGTGCAAACAGGGGACTCAGATGATGTTCAGGGTTACTCTCTGCAGCTCCTGAAGGAGAGGCTACTTCCAAATCAGCCCCCTGACAAGTGCTGGCCTGAGTCCCCCACAGTTGGCAGGTCCTTCCCCTCGAAGCTCAGGGATCACCCGGCTCAGGCAGCACGTGGTGAGGACATCACAGTGAAGTATGAAACCACCTGCTCCATTCCCAACTAGCCATGAAGTGCCAGCTTTTCATGGCAGCTTCTCAGTATCGATGGAGTGAGGTTGTGTCCTGGGGCTAGACCCTCCTGCCTGCTTCAGATCCCCCATCCCCACCAGTGCAGTGGCCAGTGCTCAGAGCTCAGCAGAACATGACTCCATTCCACAGGGTTGCTTTTTGCTCAGTCTCACCCTCACAGGGTGAGATTCAGGCACAGATTCAGCTCCTCCAAGTGCTTCCTGGACTAAGGACAATGTACATTTTCATCTGTTTTTTCACTGAAAGCCTCAAAAAGTGTTAGTGATTTGCATCAACAGCTGTCTTGAATTACACTGCCCTTGGAAGATGTGATTGTTTGGCTTTTTCATTCCAGATATATGAGAAAAGATCCTGTTTTAGCCAAGGAGTTGGAAACAGATTCAGCTCCTCCAAGTGCTTCCTGGACTAAGGACAATGTACATTTTCATCTGTTTTTTCACTGAAAGCCTCAAAAAGTGTTAGTGATTTGCATCAACAGCTGTCTTGAATTACACTGCCCTTGGAAGATGTGATTGTTTGGCTTTTTCATTCCAGATATATGAGAAAAGATCCTGTTTTAGCCAAGGAGTTGGAAAAAGTTAAGCTTGGAAGCCTTTTGCCATCAAGTCTGAGCAAAGAGCTTGAAAAGAAATACCTTGACAGCGAAGAGGTGAGAATCCGTCCAGTCCCTCCTCTTCCCTTTACAGCTTCTATGACTCCTCAGAGGAGCTCTGACTTGTCCTGCTCACACACTTCTCACCTGTGAGCCACACACCCTTCCAGGGAGAAGTAAAAGCAAGAATGCTCTTGTTTCTTTGCAGGGAACAGGTCAGCTTTCTGCTAGATGGGACTTGCAGAGCAAACTTCTGCTTAGCTCTGGGAGCTATCAGCACAGAACTGCTCAGTTCATGCACACTTTGTGGTAGGAAAGTGGGGAAAAAATCCAATGATCAACCTTTATGGGCAACTTTGCAGTTGTTTATCAAATTCCCAGAGGCGTTTATATCCTGCTTGTAGATGATGGATTCAGAATTACTTATGGTCTGTGCAGGGATACCTGCACCAACGTGTGCAGGTCTGGTCCTTAAAAATCTGATTTTTTGATGGAGAATCATCTGATCTGCAGAAAACTACCAGTTACTCTGGGGTTTTTTGATTACT
>NW_010400024.1:0-8616 GCF_000710305.1 Buceros rhinoceros silvestris
ACTATATATTACATAAAATATATAAACATGTAATAGTACTACTATTATACTTAGAATAAATCTGCCTCGCCCTTGGTGGTGAAAGTGAAACACTAATGATTTTTCTTTCATAAAATGAAAATAAATATACATAGTCTCGTGGTTCGCTTAGGCTGGAGTGAATGTGCACACTTCACCCGAGGTTTATTATGTGTAAAGAGCATTTCGATACAAGATCCAAAAGCCAAAACCACCTCGTAAGTAGTGATTATAGTGGGTTTATTTAGAGCACTGTCAGGTGTCTCGCTCAGTTGTCATGGGCCACATCAGATTCCTCCTACACATGCTCCAGTCGAATGTCTGAGGTGTAACTCTAAAAGTAGTAACTACACTTCCATATTCTGCCCTGTGCAGGCTCAGGGGAGGTGTCTGGCCAGATTCTCAGCTGGCAAAATGAGAGTCTTGGCGGTCGCACAGTGTTACCCCATGTTTCTCCTGAGGGTCACTGTGGTTTTTATGTGGGTTGCACACATGGTGACACGTAACTGCCCAGCGTAGCCCAGAAAACATGAATACGAAGCAGAGGGAATAGATGGCTGCAATCTTATTTTTAGGAGATACTTGTGAGACCTAGTTGTGAGCCCTACGGCCCCCTGTACCCCCTAAAAGGGACCTGCAATGAAAGCAGAAAGACAAAATAAAAACTACCCACCTCCTGCACCCCGAATGGCAATGACAAGCCAGGAATGCTGCCTTGCTGGCTTTGGTTGAAAGTGTATAAAAAGTGGTGGTTATAAACCCCACGTTGTATCTTCACCGCCAGCAGCGACATAAAGCCGCGTTCTTCAGCTAGGAAGTGGATTACATTTTTATAACTAATCTGCAGCGCTCTCACTGAAAAGATTTGCTAAGCCCCCCCTCACTACCTTTTCTTTTAGGTCTGTGCCCGCTAAAAGCTTTCTTCCACCTTCTTCCACCGACTTCCCAAAAGCACATGCATGGCTGTTTTCTTCGGGCTTACAGTATGTAACTTTGTTTGTGCTTTGCATTGTTATACAGGATTCACAGGCAGGGGAAAAAAACCCAGCACCCAAACAACTCAGTGCTTCACTGATCCATAAAATCATTATGGGCAGCATTTCAGTTTCAACAAGTGCCAAAAATTCTTCCCCCCTCCCAAATATAAAAAAAATAAAGCAGAAACAAAAATAACAAGGCTATTAATCTTTCATTACGTTAAAGGGATGAAAAGGAATCGCTTAAAGTATCATTCTTTACTTGCACCACAAGATTGGATGCCCCCTGCTAACTTCAAAGGCTCTGAAAGAAGCTGGTTAATATTGTTGGCACAGAACCAGACTGTGGTTTACTTTAGTTTTTCTGACTTTTTTTTTCAACAAAAGAAAACATTAAGGGTTGGACACTGATTGCTGAGTAACAGCTATTGAAAGAGGGTGCCTTTTGTGCTGCTACCAGGAATATGTCAATTTTCAGACATGTAATAACTGTTCAAAAAATCGTGTCAGTCACTGCGTGAGGGCAAAAGTCTGTGAGGTTGCTCCTGTTTGTTCTGTGGTTTCAGATCAGACAGAAATCACTAGTTTTCCCTGTATGCCAGAGTGTTTGGGCTTGCAATAGCTTTGGTGAAATATGGACTTGATCCATCCCCGGAGAAGTAATAGATCCCCCATAAACCACAAAGTCACTCACCTGCTTCCCTCCACAATTGCCATTTCGTTTTAGTTCCTCCCCATCTCCCGAGTTTGTGTACATTGAAAACAAAGCTAATTGCTACTGAGTGACATAATTTTGCGGTTACATTTCTTTGTGGAAAGGTTTCTTTTCAGTGTAGAGCAAGCTGTTAGGCTGCAGATTGTGGTTGCCGCTGCCTGGCAAAGGGTGAATAACAAGAAGCAGGGAAAAGGAAGGCAGGAAGTGTTTGTGATGGTTTGATGATGTGCTGATAGCTTAATGTGCTTGGCTGAGCCACGCGGTGCAGGCTCCGTAAATCCGCGTTGCTTGGTGGGCGTGTGTGGCAAAGGGAGAGAACGAAGGTCCAATACATTTTGCTCGCTTTTTCAGATAAAGCTCAGTCTCAGTGTGAGCTCAGCCTCCAGCCTTCTTCCTTAAGTGGATAGTGAAGAAACACAGGCACGACCACGCAAAGGGAGGCCTCCCAGGGCTTTGAGCACCTTAGTTCCCTGGGTTTCAGTGCACTCGTCCTGGGCAGAGTAATTGGAAGGCCCAAGGAACCTTCCTACATCCCCACAAAGCAGCTGCTGTGCCCGACACTGTGTGTAGGCAGCGGTGTCACGTTGGTGACCTGAAAGCAGACGAGATTTCCCTCCCGCTGTGGGGCACAGGGAACTGAAGACGCTTGGCTCTGCCCACCAGCATAGCAACCAGGTTACTGGCTGTGCGCAGCTGGGGAGGCAAAAAACCCGCATGCGCTTCTACACAGACCAAATGGAGCCAAACCTTGGAGATAAAATTTGCAAATAGTCAGTCCCGTATTGGCTGAAAATGTTCCAGTCCTGTAAAGGCAAAGCACTTCCAGCGACAGGTCTTGCTAGTAATGGCTACTAACCAAGTCCTAACGTACAGGCACTGCCCTCCAGACCGCAGCTTTCCTGCTGTAACTGCCTCGGGTATAAGATGGGATGAGAAGGCACCAGCTGAGAATTTCAGTGCAGTTTATGGGAATATTCTGTATATAAAGGGAGTAGATGTTTTACAATACAAACTATAGGAACACAGGGTGATTGGAAATGTGTTTTATTCGAGCTCTTGTCATTCATTCCCCTAAGGCAGCACTACTGGGTCCGCCCTTTTGAATCCGTATCACCCAATAAAGCAGATACATCCCATTTTTCCCTGCAAAGTTCTTTTTCTACTTACACCAGGCTATTAATTCATAACTGCAAATAAACGTGGTTACTTTCCCCAAAGTGTACTTCACCCAGCATCTCCCTGTCAGGCTTCTATCCATTATCTCTTCTACCTGTTCCCTCTGGGCCAGCTTCAACATTCCTCAAAAACCTTACGTTTAATCCAACACTGCTTGCAGGAAGTGTATATACGTTCTGGCAGATGCCAAGTATGACAGATATTTAAAATTCCTGCTTTAAAACCCTTCTCATGAACGTCTATTATACCGTTGCTGTGATGAATCATGTCTCCCTGACTTCTAATAAACTATTAATTCTATTTATCTGAGTTAGCCCATAAATTCTTTGGGGCAGGAGGAAAGGGCATGACCAACATCCTCTCTGAGGTTTTTCGAGAGGAAACATACACTTCCTGCGCAAAACAGCAAGCGGAGCCAGTTGCACTGTTTGCGAGGCAGGTTGCCCAGCGCGTCCTATTACGAGACACCTTTCAGTCGCTCATAGTTCCACCAAACCGTGTCTGTTTGTCCTGAAATCTGTGATCCCAGCTGTCCGCCTCAGTCATTTCTGGCAGTAAGACGAGGGATAAATTTGTTGTGGTTTCATGTTCAAAAATTCTGGCAAACAAAGTGGCAGTAATGCTGTTATTTGTCTTCACAGAGCCTGAAAGCATCAGAAACATAAGTTATGTTTTTAAAGTACAGATACTTCAGCGCTCAGTGCTACCGAAAGGTCCATTAGGAAATCAATAATTCTTCTCAAAACCAGTTAGTGTGCTGTATGTGAGGTAGGGGGGGACAGACTGGGCACTGGAGGTAGGGGGAAGCATTGAAGAGCAGTGATCTGTCTCCATGTGCTGAATGAGGCATGGGTTCTCCAGAAAAAAAATGGAATTGTATTTAGAGCTCTGCCTTTATGTATAAACAGCAGGAGGCTAATACTGCTCCACAAACACCTCAACTCCTGGCATTTTCTTGTTTTTAAATGCTTGAGTTTGACCTGGATAATTTTAATTTATTTGACTCTCTGTGATTATAACAGGGACTAATGCAAACAATCCAAAATGTAGTTGTTTCATTTGAGCAGCTGGATGAATCACATCTATTCCAGGTAGAATGGCTCCTCCATAACAAACGGGATTCCTTCCTTGAAAAAGTAGTTTTCTCCATCTCTCAGATTTTCTGGCGGGGCTCCCAGTTGGACAGGACAGGGAATAAACTCTGCAGAAGAGTCTCTGCCAGAACCTGAGGAAGGACACATAAAGAAGAACATCACCTGGGGGTCCTTCCTGGCCATGGGATCTGTGCAGTCCATCAGCAGGGGCTTTGCTCTGATTTTCTGTCAGCAAACTTCCCTCTTGCAGACGGATCGCTGGTGCCCTGATGAGCTTCAGTGGACTTTGGATCAGCCCTTGGGCATGAGTCACGGATGGAGGCAGAAGGAAAGATTGTGTTTTAGCATCCTATATAGTCTGGCTGCACGTTGCATCTTGGTGACTTACTGAGTTTTTGCTCGCTTTGTGTAATGTTTATCTTGAAAAGAAGGGTTTTAAGCTTGGCTAAGCAAAAAGACTTTTCGAGAGGGAGAATGGCTGGTTCACGTCTGAGACAGCCGTCTGTTAAATGTTATATTAATGATAAGATCCTGACAGAGCCAGTCGGCAGTGACCAATCTTTTTCTTTCCTTTTTTTACACTATCTTTGCTGAAGTTTCTTTTCCGCTTATAGGGAAGGGGAACAGTTTTCTTTTACTTTCTTTCTTTCTTTTTTTTTTTTTTTTATCACCAACTTCAGCCACAGGGTCAACTTTGATTTGAGTGAGTCAGAAACATATTTATCTCTGAAGTTCTCTTTCTGTGCCTGGGAATGAAGTGTTTCTCATCTCAGAAGAAAAAGACATATTTTAAATAACAGCAGTGCCAAAAAAAAAAGAAAAGAAAGAAAAGGTAATAATATAATAGCTGTTTGTTTTACCCGCTATATAGTAGGACTGATTTATATGTTGCTGGTACATATATGATTTTAAGAGTCTTCTTTAGTTTCTCCATGGCAATGTTTATAGTTTGTTTATAGTAAGAGATCTGTACTCCAGATTTTGCTGCAAACTCCGCTCAGCTCAGACAGTTGTTACAGCAGATAGACTTGACCTAGTACTCACCCTGTTTAAGATGTGTTTTATTTTTGCAGGCATTCCATAGTTGCAGGAAGCACTCAAGCCTTAATCTGGACCACTTGTCGGGTAGTGAAAGGAAAAAACCAATTCAGGGAGCAATCCTCTTGAAAAGCCATACATGGGCTTTAGGGAGAGCTCAGCAGGCCTGCAAACGCTGTAGGCAGCTTTGAAATCCCCAGTTTAAGATGGGCCAATGAGGCTTTGTTGTTGATGCCCCCAGGGAAAAGCCAAATGCAGTGCTCATCACAATGTGAATGCGTATCAAGAATAAACTGAGATTTGGCATGGTTTAATCTGAACATCCTTTTCCTGCCTCCTTCTGCAGTTTTGGTGGAAACAAAACTGCCTAGGAGCCTGGAAACCTTGGAAACATGTTGGTTCTCAGACTCTACCAGGTATCCCCACGGTCTTCAAGACTCTGAATTCTTTTGTCCTCGTAGCTTATGCCCTTGGGCAGGAGAACATGCCATCAGTGCAGCTGCCCGCCTGCTCTGAGGGCTGTGCATAGCTAGGAGCAAGCATATGCTATTCTTGGCTGTAGTTCTTTGTGAGTGTTAGACATCCTGACAAGGGTCTTTGTAATATTTTTGGCTTCTGTGATCTTCCGTGGCTGTACCCATAGTAACTGCCCTGTCAGCATGCCTGGTAGTGGCAATGCCAGGCTCTCTTCTATAGGATCTTGCACAGTGTGTATGGTAGGCTAGGATGGGGCTCACGACATCCTGAATCTAGCAGTATTTTCTTCATCTTTAGTGTTTGAAATATCAATCTTTTTCTTAGACTAAAGTATGGCTGAACTAATTAGGTGTATACATACTTTAAAAACACTGCTTTAATTAGTGAGCTTGAATTCACTAATTTTTACCAAGTGGAAATTTGAAAGAAGAGGGTCTTGGAGCAGATGGAGGATACGAGCAATGGTCTGTAACATCCACGTTCAGCTGCTCTTTGAATGTTGTACAATCAAAATCCCACTACACAGTTCCACCTGGGAAGAATCCATCATTCAAATTAGAAATCACTTTTTCCTATTCCCTTACTCAGCTGCAGATCAGAAGGTGCAATCGCTATAAGCTGACGACAATACATTTAGCAGTGTATAATGGTGTGTGTCCTTCCAGCAAGCATTTTCTCTATATTTTCTAAGACCCTTGAGAACTTTGTTACCTTATTTTGTTCAGACCAAATGATGATGTGATTAAGGACAAACCGTTTTCTGCAGTTTGAATTTTTTGCCTAATGTATTGCGTGAGAAATCTCATTCCAAGACTGTAGATCATTGCAATTTCAAAAGAAGTTGACTGTGGCTGCAGGTGCTCAACATCTCTGAGAGCTAGCCACAAGGATTTTAAATTGCGTTGATGGCAAGGGCCTAGAAAAGTTCCTATGTACTTGTGGCAGACTGGAGAACTCAATATTATATTATGTTCAGTTCAGAAGTGGAACTTGATTTTTTCTGTTATTTATCCAGTTGCATCTAGGCAGACCAGGGAATTAGAACGTTTTTCTGGTAATTCCTGGAGGGAATCTTTTGATTTCTTATTGCAAACCCCAGCTGCAGTTTCTGCAGGGTATATTCACTCCAATGCCATGATGAAGTTCCTTTTCACTGGACGATCCTTTTGGAAAAGGAACCCAAGGGGAGGAATTAGGTTGCACAAAGAAAGGGGGAGCTGGACAAGTAACTCCTGTGCCTGCAGCCACGGGGAAAAGCTGTTGTAGATGCAAACCTATTATGCTGCACATGCAGTAATCACGTATGGGACCTGCGTTACTGGAATATCTGAACTCTGTACGAGTTCTGTACAAGTATTTTTCTTTAGAGAATTTGTAATCTGTTACTTGTAAAAGTGGATATAGTATGTAGACTGTCCAGTAATGAGCATCATTGAACTAGAATTCCTTTCCACCAGGGAGACATGCTGGGCTGATACCTTGATAGAAGTGGTTCCACTTCTGAATGACTTGGGGTTGAACGCAGTTTTGGGGTATAGCCACACAGCCTCGAATTAGCTAGATGAATGTTTCTGTGCTAACAGTATGTAACTTGTTTTTACTGTCACCAAAAATGAATTGATTTACTGAGGTGATCAATCATTTATGACACTTGGAAAAAACCCCTATAGCTATATATGCTAAAAAAATCATATTAAAATGGTGGTCATAGTGCGTTTTGGCTTGTAAGAGAAATACTACTGGTTAAATCTTTTTAAAAGTACACCAATGCCATCACTAATGGCTAAACACAGAGGGCCAGGTATTCAACAGGCACAAAGTGCTGTCGTTTATTTCCATGGAGCTGTTGCAATCTACACCACTCAGGACATCACTCTAATAATGGATCACTTCTGCCTTCACACTGAATGTTGCCTGAGTAAACAATTAGTTTTGCTAATTTAATGGAAACTCTTTGCATGTTTTCCCACATGCGCTAACTCAGTTTCAAGATAAGACGAGCACCCAGAGATCAGTGCTGGCACCGAGAATGATATCCAGGCTGAAGCTGAAGGGTGACAGCAGTAGCTGCTACTTGCAAATTTCCTGACTCTCCTTGGATGGGAAATTTGGACAAAGGGACAGGGAACTCCACAGTCCCGATAAAAAAGAATTTTGAGTAGGATGATGCTAACAAGTATAACTTCACCTTGCATTAGCACTGCTTTTTACCGTCTGTGCTGAGAGTGGTTCCACCTCTGAGCTTGTCAGGTGTTGAAAAGGATGTTGATCCAATTGCCGCTACCTTGTACTCCCGTCTCTTGTAAACTTGGCAGTGATTTTGCATTTCTGAAAGCTTCATGGAAGCCAACCGCTTGCTAGAGCGCTTCAAGGTTATTTTCCCTCAGATCCTGTTGCTCCAAACTTCAGCCGAAGATCCATTTCCCTCGTCTCCTGGAGTGCAGCTTTCAAGCTCTGTACACGTGAACAGAGTATGGGAGGAAGCAGGGCTCGCTTAGGAGTGGAAGGACTAGCATGACTAAATAATAACTCGTGTATTGTGCAATTTCCATGAAACTGGTGGGGAGAAAAAGACTAAAGGTTTGAGAATTGATTCTTTTATCCTTCTCTTGGGCTTTTTTCCTGCCCTCTGGGTTAGGATCTGGACTGTTTAGCTGACGTCTATTTTTTGTGCTCTCCTTTCATTTGACCATCCTGTGTTCAAATGTACTTACAGAAGCACGTAGCCCTGAACACAAAGTATATGGCGAGAAAATAAATTTTTTCTTCACAGCTGTCTTTGGATAATGTTTAATGGATTAATGGGTTAAAGAAAGGGATGGAAGAAGTAGAAATAGTTTATCGTTTAATATTTTGTTTAAGATACCCTTAACACGTGTTAAGGGTCTTATCAACCTGGGAAAACAAAGAGGAAGTTAATGAAGCAAACCACTCAGCCTCATATGAAGATTATCCTGAAAAAACGACGTACATGAATAAACAGACTTCCTATTCCTTCTCCTAACACCGCTCCCCTCATGTACACCTGCGACCAAACCCAGTGTAAGGGATCACTCACGCTGATACTGAACTTTACGACAGGTTAAACGTAGCGTTGAAGGGCAATCTCGTCAGACCATTT
>NW_010400024.1:8722-20537 GCF_000710305.1 Buceros rhinoceros silvestris
CCTAGTTGCAGCATACACACCATGACGAATTCCTCTGCTGTTGTTAATTTAAAGGGTTTGAGGCTGAAACTAGGAGATCCTGCAAACAATCTGGTCCGTGTTGGTGAACTTAGTCTAAGGTGTCTGTGTTTTCAGTTTGAGGATTCAAAGTGACTTCTTGGAAGACTCTCATTTGCTTTTTTCTTTCTACTATTGCTCTTTAATCTGAAACTCAAGAGTTCCAAGATTTAATATTAGAATTTCATGCAGCAGATTATTAGCAGATTTATGAAAAATAATTCATATCTTGGATCATACGAAAATGAGTTTTTTCAGCTGTGTGTAGAAAGAAAATCAATTATTTTCTGTTTGGGAGATTGTATAGTGTAAGAGCTCTGAAATTTGTATGTCACTAGGAATAATGTTAATTTGTGCTGTGAGGAAAACATGCAGATTTGAGCTTTGCCATGTGCCTGCCACAGGACAATATCTGTATCCAGATAGTTAAGATTTTAGAAAGGTTATTTTGTCTTTTCCTTTTGTGATAGAAACCTCAGGCCTATGTTATTATCTACCCAATATCTAGGCTCATTCAAGCTTTCAAGCTTTTAACATATGTTCTTAACTATGTTGTCAGGAATCAGTGAAAATATCTCTCTTTTTTTTTCTTTCTTTTTTTTTGGGGCAGGGGGGGTAATACGTTTCTTCTCATTCCTTTGTCCATTTGGGAACTACACGATTCTGTCTAAACATCCCTGTAGAGCTCAGAAATTTTTTACTTGGACGAGTTCTGTTTTCATTTAGACGCATAGTCAGAATTCCATACTTGATCAGACTAGTGGTGGAGCTAGCCCAGCATCCTGCCTTGAAGAGCAGCTCCTAACAGATGCTGCCTGGGAAGGGGAAAGGAATGCTTCGGTTGGTAACCCGGGGGAACCTGCCTGTGGGGAAAGGTTTCTCCCCAAGCCGCAACAGTCTGAGTCTGACTTACGCCCTGAAGTATAAGGTTTTAAATCCCTTCAAAAACTGTAGTTTTAAAAAACAGCTATCATAATTCCACAGAACTTTTTGTGAAGTGTCTGTTTCTTCCTAGAGTCCCATTAAGTTCTTACCTCCACAGTTTGTACGGTGACAATGAGTTCAGTAAGCTCAGTAATGGAATAGATTTCCTTGCTGTCACTTTTCTCTTTGATCCATTTCAATTTAATTAAATGGTCAAAATTTAAAGTTAAATCTTGAAAAATAAATACTTCATTGCAACTTTTCAGAAAATAGCCTGTCTAGTTCTTTGTTTTTCATTTGGAGTAATTCTGAGTTTTTACACGGATGAGAGATTGTTTAAGCAACCGTCTCACCTATCTGCTGTAAAAACAGTATTTGAAAGGTGCAGTTTTCTGTGAAAGAAGCTGGTTCAACATGTAGCTCTCTTCTGTCTTTGGTGGATCATCTGCTCAGACATAATGAATTCTGCTGAATCTGATAACTTTATTTCTCATAATCACAGTGAAATAATGAGTTCCTGTATCATCCTTTTTGCTTTGTTTACCATTGCTTCCCTTCTCACTTGAAAAAAGTCCTTGACTTCCTGATTAGTCTTCTTGGCTTAAAGGACTTGTCTTTTGCCAGGTTGAAAGAAGAAGATTATTCAGATTCTTTACTTTTGATTCACCACTGCTCTGAAATAATGAATGGTATCCTTTCTTATAATGACCCAAAACATCAAGGGTGACTTCCTGCTCACTATGAAAAGACATAGGTCCAGCTTTTTCATTGGGATAAAAAACTTGTTAATAAAATCAGCACAGTGGTTCAGGTGCGTTAGCCTGTTAGACCTCTGACAGGAAAGTCACAGATCTGAAGAAGAAGCAGAAGAAAGGGAAGGAGAAACAGAGATTCATGGGAGAAAAAAAAAATTGGGAGAAATGTGATTTCAGACAGTATCAAACAAATGAAAAGAATGTTGCCATCTGTTCTCTCCCACCAAATTTGCCTCTGCCCAGTTCAATGCTGGTACCACTGCTCAGGTCAGGGATTTATTAAAATGCAATAAAGTGACAATATTTCTGGAAACCTGGACCATCCTGGAACTACTTGAAGAATTCTTCTTAAAGGGACTGATCCAAACCCACCAAAGCAAATGGGATCTTTTGCATTGATTTCAGGATTGTGAAACAATCCTGCATTGTTGAAACAAACGCTGCACCGGCTGTTGACGCAGGATTTGAGGGGAAGCCACTGCTGCCGTTACCAACTGCGTTTATCATTCATGGGAACAAAATTACACCCTGTATTCACTGACATGAAGATTGGCCTCTCCGTCCAGTAACTTCATGCGATGAAAACCATCACAAGATGGAGATTTTCGAAATGTTTCGAGAGTTAAAATTCATCAAAAGTTTGAAACCTGTTGTATTAAAACTATCAGAAGGGGCTTGTATTTTCTTCTCAAGCAGCACATTTTAAAAATATGTGCACTTTTTCAAGTGCTATTTCATGTCCTGTTCCCCGCGATGACCTCTACTGTCTGCGCTGGACTTAGGTATAATTTTTTACTGAAATGAGATCTCTTTAATCAGCTTTAAAAACATTGTGAACTGAAACTGCTCTTATTTAAAAGTTTAACTTTACTTTCATCAATTTATAATCAGAGTTCCTCTGGTATGTTTGATTCCTGACAAACAAGGATAAAAGTCTTGTGCCCCCATTGCTAATGAGATGATAAAACAGCGGGGATCAAGTTTTTAATTACTACAGGCTATGCACTGGAGAGGTACCAATGATATTTTCTATTGCATGTCTAAGTTGTAACTTCAGGCTTATGACAGTCATGCTGTGTTCCTCTGCCTTTGATGATCACTCATCTTTGTCTCCTGAGAACATACAAAAATTTCTGAGCTTGGCTCCTGGGGGGCTGGCAATTATTGCTGTAACCTGGCACAGGTTCCAGGGTAGCACCGTCGCTGCTCGCTGAGGATCCGATGCCTGAATGGAGGGTAGGACATGCAAAACACCTATGAACTTTTTTTCTCAGACAATCTGGATTCTCAATCTAGTTGTCCTTTTAATAATTATGCTTTTAATTAAGCTGGAGAATCATTTAATATTGTTTCTCTTTTTTCCTGTTAGAAGCACAATCTATTACCTTCTCATACATAAAGAATTACAGCCACAGGCACACAGCGATTCACGTTTTGGCACTAGGGGACTCAGGTCTTGGAAAATTGACAATACAGGCACATTTTTGGAAACGACCGTTGTTCCTACCCATGTTTATAAGCTTGTTGAGCAAGTTTTGTTTCTTTGAATAAAATTAATACTGATGCGAGAGATTAAAACACATTTTCTAGTAATAAATACTTCCATTATTAGAAAGAGAGGGCTGAAGCTGACGATTTTGCGGACCTATCCTTCCTTTCCCCAGTCTTACAGATCTCCGCCACACTGAGCAACCTGCAGATATTTGGCCATTACTCTTTGTTATTCAAATGCTTCTTTTTCCTTTTGCTCCATAGCACTGTCTTAGATAAGAGTGAATATTTCCTTTGGCTCCAGTGCAAGGCAAACAAAAGAAGAGCCACCAGTTGTGCTAACATAGACAAAGCACAGAAGAGACCAGAACGAGGATGTTTGTAGGTTACATGGAAAGTCACCTCTCCCAGCTGCCTCAGGACTGGATCACTGCTTAGACCACCAGAAATCTGTGGGGAGGAAAAAATCAGAGCAAAAACACTGGAAGTGTGTTCTCACTGAGCTTCTATGAGGTTTTTTTCTCTGAATACCAGGTTTATCTTCTCATGAAAGCCTTTGTAAAACCTGAACACGAACCCACTAGATTCTTCAAACCAAGAAGAGGCTGTTTCCATACAGGCCATGTCCCCCACCAAAATTTGCTCTGATCCCAGTCCTGCTTTTTTCTGCCACAGCCGCACAGCTCTCCTACCGTTCCATGGAATTCTACAGACATAATTTCCTCTAAATTCCTTTATGCTGAGAGAGCACTCTGTGAGAAAATTATTTCATCCATATTTTGTGTTACCTCTTCTGTTTAATCTCTGCTTGATGTGAGAGATAGGTATGTCTTCAGCCTTTTTTCCAACCAAAATGAAGCTGGTATTCCTTTCCTCAGTTCCTTCAGTTTTACTTTCTCTCTGCAGCTGTATCTTAACCCAGGAGGGAGTTTTCCATCTGGGGAAGGAGTTAAGGCCACAGAAACAGTGACATCTCCAGCATGAAGCTGAAGTCAGCAAGAGGAAAAAGACAAGTCTGGAATCGGGAGCAGGAGGTCCTCCTGGAGTGCTCAAATTAGAAAAATAAGGAAGTACTTTTTCTTTGTCTAAACTTGAAGATTTTACGGTAGCACAATTTGTGTGTGGGAAAAATACCAAAGGATGTGCCTGCATGCAGAGATATTGCAAAATACTGTATGAAAGCAAACTTCAATTATATTAATTTCATCAAGAATTTTAAGTTCTGATCTGACTTGGATCCTCCAGGGACTGCACGTCAGACAAATGCTACAGAAATCAAGAGATCAGATGACCCACTTCTCTCTAGCTTGAGGATAAAACGCCATTGCTTTGGTAGCCCCATCCAAACCAGCTGTAAATAATCATTCTTAAGAAATGTGGTAACGTTAACTTCCCAAAGTACTTCACAAATTTGAACTTCTGTTAAATAAGCAACCATGATTAATCCATTTGGCTGTAGAATTCAATTACATTTTAAAAGCAAATCATGAAGGAGACTCCATACTTGTTTTCTTTTACAACTTATACAACAGATCAAAAATGTTAACACTACAAATACTCTACTGACTAGAAACCAAGTACAGCTTAAATGCACTGATTTCTTTTAGAAATGTAGGACATCCAAGTAATAGCCTATTGTTCTGTAGAGGCAATCAGCGGCACTTAAGAGCTATACAGCCTTTATCAACTCAAAATGATGCATAAACAGAATCGAGAGACATTTAACGTGCTACATAATAGACCTTGAAATAAAGTTGACCATAAATTGCGTATAATCGAAACTGCAGAAATCACTCGGTTTTAATGATCTGTTCTCTAAGAAGAAAATCTCAAGTGTTTAAAAGGTTTAGCAAAATGTGTGCGTAGATTGAATAAATCTTCGTGGGTATCAATTATATCTCAAAAATAGTGTACAGCTCTTATAACATCAAGGGCTGGTTTTAACTACAGCTCCAACATAACATTTTCTTAATTTTGATGAGCGTTGTTCTATTATAGGATTAACTTATATCGAAGCTGAAGAAGCCAAAATAATTTTGAATTAAAAGAATTCCAAAAACATTTGAGAGGTACACGAAAAAGCAAATTGTTTTGAAATATATTGGATTTTGTCCCAAACACTGTTCTAATTTTTCACTGCATGAGACATCTCCTGGGAGTATGGCAAACAAAATTTGGCCTTTTTTTCCCGAGTTGTAAAAAGTAAATGTTGTAATGGGCTACAAGTGCAAAGCTGCAGTAAACTCCTGTCTATAGAAGAGAAATTTGCATAATTAGAATGAGCATATTACATCGCTATAATCCTTTACACAGAGGTACATCAGCAACACCAACTCTTTTAAGTTCCTGTGTGTAGTTGTAAATCACACTTGACTGACATACTGTATCTCTGTTGATCACGGACCATGGTAACAGCACTGATTTAGCAGCAAAATTTCATCAGCAAGGCAAAGTATTCAGTGAACTATAGTATAATAGTCAGAGAATCACTTGGACAACTCATGAATCAAAACCAAAACTAAAAAAAAAAATCAGCATTTCAAAGCATTTTGAAATTGAGGAATGACAGAACTTGGTTTCCTTCACACCAGGGTAGAGAGGCAGTGGTTTGAGAGGTGACAAGAGTCTGTTTTGTGGGCATTCTAGTTTTTGTCCCCCTCTTTGTCCAGCTCACCCGAAGGGTGATCATGGTGAACTCCTTACTTACTGTTTATGTTCAGGATTTCTGTATTTTGGTCTGTTCTTAGGCTACTGGTCATGAATGAGGTCTCATGTGGGACATACAGAAGAGTGACGTTGTGATCCACAGACAATCTGTGGGAAGCAGCTGGTTTGTGTCAACGTGGTGTTGGTACAGAGATTAGAAGTCATCGTTCAGCCCTGAAAGCAAGCTCCTCAACACAGGAGCACAACATTTTATTTCTGTTATGTTAAAACTATGCCACTATAAAATCAAAGTAGAAATTCCAAACCAAAATACTCATGTTCACAGAAAAGTGAACACAGTTCTTGAAGCTCCAGCCATACCTCCAGCCTGGGATTTCTGCGTGCTGCGGACATTGGCATCTCATTTTTCTCCAGCAAATTTCTTTCCCCTGACTTTTTCGTTAAAGGAACTGTGGTGTGTATTGAGAACATTATTTTGCTTATAGAAAAGGAAAACTCGGTAATAGGTGCTTTTCATGTCAGAAGGTTGCATTGCTGTTCTCCCACTGCGGGGTGGCCATAGTATTTAAGTCATAAATGGGCAAATGTCAAAGCAGGTCTCCTGCTGTGCTCAACTCCCTCTAATAATTAGGTGCTGTTTTATTATTCTGTGGCTTAGTTGTGAGTACAGCTGTCAGCTGACATCAGTGGTAATGGAAGGACCACATTCCTCATAGCTAGACAACTCCCTTCAAAACTCATGGCATTTTTACAGCCGTCAGATTTGCAGTATCAGGTTCCAGGCAATAGCTGTGCACGGCAAAATGATATCTGAACCTATGTGACTGCACTGTTAAATGCATGTATTTAACATAAAACATTTAAATTCAGACAAAATCAGGAGGATCTGACCTTCCATCCAGCTATGAGCGTGCTTGGCCTTACTTCAGAAGAATCAAACAGCTTCACTGCCCAGCTGGGAACTCGCCCTCCCCTGGAGTCACCCCACGGTGTAACACTGCCGCAGTGGTCTCAGCTCCCTTCCCTCCTGCCCTGGAGAGCACAGCCAAGAGGAAATAAGCCCCGTGGAAAGAGTCCCGTAGCTCCATAGTGCCCAGCCACCAAAGTAATCACATTTGGAGCACTAAACCACTAACAATTTTGCAACTTGCTAAAAACCAAGTGACGAAAGAAAAAGGCAACTGCAAAGATTTTTGGGAGCGTATCCCTGTGTAGACGGAGGGCTCCGATTTGTATTTGCCTACAGAAAATACAGCAGCCGTTTATGCCTTGCATGGCTTGCTGCTGTTTGAAAGGTGTTTTACCATCCTACCATCCTTTTTCAGACACTGTCTCTAGACTCCCATCATACTTTGAAGGGCAAAAAACTTCTCTTGGGTCTGATAACTAATAAGGGAGAACCTTTCTGTCCTGACGTATCTTCTTTGCAGGCTCCAGGTAGCAAGTTCAGCACCCGCTAGAAAAGCTCGCTGCGCCAAAGTTATTTCCTGGGTGAAGAGACCTCGTGGGAATGAGGGCTTATTGACCGAGTGGTGCCGTTGTGGGGGCTGCACTGGGAGCCGACCGGCTCAAGGTGTCTCTTCGCAAAGTGTATTGCCAGGACGCTGGTCTGTTCCCCCCGTGCAAGCAGTCACGGAGTGGCACACAGTGACGATGATTCCAGACATCTCTCGTAGCCTGCGCCAAATCGGGTAGCAACGAGAGGGGAGCATGGACTAGGAGCTGCTGCTCCCCCTGACACTAGTGGGATTGTCAGAGCAGTGGGAGCTGTGGAAGCTAAGGGTGAGTTCTCAGACGTAGCCCTCTTCAAGAGGCATTCGTGAAAAGGAAGAAGCTACAATTTCTTGCTGCTCCAGCTGAAAGGCTGCAGGTTTAATGCTGCAGGTTTATTAGCTCTTTGTGTACTTAACAAAACATGTCAGTAAAGTTCTGTACAAAAACTTTCCCGTGGCAGCTGTCAGACTTGTTATAAGCTGTAGTTGAGCAACCAGTCAGGACATGTGGCTTTCTTGGGGAGAGGATCGTTCTGAGGATTGTTGTGATACTGTATTCCAGAAAAAGCTCCTTGCCATTCCATATTCTAGCAATAACTTCCTACCGAAAAGGCATCCCCCTTCAGCACGCACTTGGGAAAACATGGCAAAAATAGCTCATTCAAAGCTAGTAGTGTTCAGGAGGAACGTTTGGAAAACGTTGAATCCTTAGCATCTCAGTCCCTAGCCTTTATTCAAGGAAATCTTCTCTGGTATAAGTGGCACCTTATTTTCTGGGCAGGATCTATAAGGGCAGTCCCAGACTGCCAGAAGAAAGGTAAGACACCAGGGTTTTGGATAGAGAATGTATTTGTCACAGCATGCTGCTGGACACAGAAATAATGAGAAAAAGTTTACAGAAGACAACCAAAAATAGATCAGTAGATATTAGAGTTTTACCAACTGTCGCATAATGACCCTGATGAAGATGTTAATTCACTGTAGTGGTTATTTGAATGGGAAAAAGCCAGAGTGGAAAAAAGGAAAAATAAAGCAAACAACATAAGATGTTTTTCTGCTTTCCAAACACTGGCTAATTATTCACCCGACTTTTGGCTAGATAAGAAAGTTCTAGCGGTGGCTATTTGTGAGATGCTTAATGCAGTGAGACTTATTTTTTAATTATTTTTGCCCAGGAGACAAATGTGTAACCATATGATTTTTTTCCCCCTGCTATGTTAAAAATGCATTTGTATTTTTTCAAGCACACCCCCATTAAAGAGGGCACATCTGTTTTAAGTCCTTCTTTATGAAAATTACTGAGCTTCCTCTGAAAGCTTATCTTTTAATTTCAAAATTCTTTGTAGCAATAACTTAGATAATAACCAACCATATTTCTGTCTTCTTTAAGAAAAAAAAGAGAGAGAGAGAGAGAAAGAAAGAACCATTTTGAGCTTTGAACTCCCCCTCCCTCCCCTCTCTGGGTCTCCTTTGAAAAGGCCCCCCTCATTTGCGTTTAAAATGGATGTTTCATACTGGTTGATTAGTGTTAGTATGGGATACCAGCCGCTCTGAGCCCAAGGCTCAGCTTGAGATCTGCAGATTATTCATCAACTTCCCCGGCAGGGGGGACCGTTTCTCACTTTCCCTGCACAGCAGCAAAGTGTTCAGCTTTGCTTTTTAAGATTTTTTTTTCCCTTTTCACAAAGTTTTTTCTTCTTTTCCCCCCCCCTTCTTCCCCATGAAGGGGTTACTTGAGTGTACATAACACCAGATCACTCTTAATACCAAACCTCCCCCTCCCCGACCAGCTTTCTGGGTGTGAATAGCACATAATGGCCTGGGACGTATTTACCATATGTCTGTCTGGTTACAACCATTGTTTAAGGCAGAGGTCATTTAAATACGTAAATTGGGGCTTGGAGAGGCACTCGATTTTGTCACTATAACATGGCCATATTACAGTCTCTTTTTTTCTTCTTCCTCAGGTCCGATTGCTGTTTTGTTTGTCATGTATTAAGTTAGGGAAGATGCAGTGGACATGTTAGGATGAATTAACAGTATTTCAATAACTTTACCATAATTGCTGTTAGCATTTGGAATACCAAACCTAAGCCAGCTCTGAACAGGCTTTTACAAAAATGTTGTTTGACATTAGCTTCCTGTGTGTGTTTGTAATACCTGATTGTTATTATTAATCATACCTATTGAGATAATGCTTTGGAACCAATGACAAGGAGTTCTCCTTGTGCAGGACAAAAATAAACAGCAGACAATTTTGTGTGCCTGAAATGTAGCCCACTTTTGTGTCATCCGATCTCACACAAGATGAGTGCCATTCAAACCTGGGGTCTCTCAGTCCCATAAGCCGTTACGGACACAGGAGTACAACTGCAACATGAAGAGTTTTCCCAGACATTAGTGAGCACGTATCTTTTCCGTTGCTCCTTTGTCTCTGGCTGCCTAAAGGCATTTGTCCTTCCTTGGACATAGCGACTACACACAAAAGTATAATGTCTACAAAAAGGCAGAATTACTTTCTTTTAACTGTAGCCATCTAAAACAGGCATGAACGTGGATGATTAGTTTAGAATAATCTGTTGCTGATGGAAAGAAACCTGCAGAATGGAAAGGGCGCCTGCAGAATGTGCCCATCCTGTCGATACCTATGACGGCAAAAATACCCTCTAGATATGGCATCTACTATCCCCGCTGACAGAGTCCAGATAATTAGTCCAAATCAAACTCCTGACTTTGAGATAGCAGAGACTGTGTGAGGTGGTTCACACTTAGTAAGACACAGGATGATTTGGTGCACTTTGGATTATCACTTCTTAAAATTAACAGCTAGCATGAGCTGAATTTTCTCTTTTGTTTCCTACTGTCATCCCTGAAAACTCCGGAAAAAAAAAAGATTTATCTTCTTCTTTGGTAATTTTATGAACTCTATTTCCCCTTTGGGAGATTAGTAGGAGTAAGAGACACAGCACAGCACCATGCAGACTTTGAAAACAAGAACTTTACACCCACATGGGTACCCACGGTTCTCCCTTCCTAGGGAATATAAACTAATGATACATTTTCTCTCTTCGTTACCTCATTTCTTGGGTTTGAAGCTATACCTCCTGGCTGACTCTCTCACCATGACACCACTGCCTGTAACACTGGGACGTGTTATTTTAAAATACGAATGGCCACAGACACTGCACATTGTGCCAAGTTCAGGGCTATTGACGCATACGCCCCTCCGGGAGCGCTTTGGGACTCCCTCAAGGTCCTGCATTCCAGGAGGGCTCAGACAGGAGCTGTGCCCAGCTGTTCAACTGCCAATGTCCAGAAGACAGAACCGTGGGGATCTCTGGACAAATCAAATAAGTGGTCAAAGAATGACTTTAGGCCTATCCAGGGTCAGTCATATGCTAAAGAAATTATGCAGACTGAAGCCGAGGATTCAGGTGCCTAAATCTCTCTAAAACTTGTCTGGGGCACAGGAATGTTTCTTTTGACAGCCCTTAATGCTTCCCTACTCTTCTGAGTTTTGTGTCTGCTGCAGCCATGACCACAGCAGTATCTGAGTGTCATTCAGAATTTCCTCATGTAAATTCTGCCTCTTTCTTCTTTTTCCCGGGAGGAATCCATGTAATAACTACAAAAATTTAAATACATACATAGATATATATACATATATGCATATGTATATGGGCCAGTGGAACCAGTAACCAAGACATTTGACTCCTGCAGCCAGGAGATGGGTGTTTTCATCACAGACATCAAAAGAAATATCTGAAGGAGGTGGGGATGGCAATGAAGCTGATAAGTCAAAGGATATTGCAAAAGATGTTGCAAGAGATGGAGAGATGTATTTTACATACCGTGCTGCATTACAAATGATGCAGTCCACCTAAAATACTCCAGAGAGAACTCAGAGAATAAACTGTGTCTACATTTCTCAGGGCCACATCAGCAGAGCAAATTGGCACAGCTCCACTGACTTGAATTGATTTGGGCAAATAAATTGCAACAAAGATACACCAAAAGCAAACCTAATGAGCCCTCAGTCATTTTATTCAGTGGTGTCTAGAGGCACGGGGATACTTCAGAAGTACTGCTTACAAAGCACTCGCCAGAGAGGTAAAGCCAGTCATACTAGACTCATTTAACAAGTATCTGCCCAACTCAGTTCAAGTCAGTGAAGCCACGTACATAAGTACATCATCTGCTTGATGGGATAAATATATCATAATATGAAATATATTTGATAGTACATCCGTATTTGATACATGCGAGAGAATGCAACGGGTAGCAACATGGACCAGAACTCAGTCCAGAACAGATTTTAATTACAATCGTGTTACTACATTTTCAAATTAGTGGTACTGAGATCAGGATCTTTACTACCACGTTGATCACCGTCCTTTGTCACAGCGGTCCACGTGGAAATCCATTCAG